>NC_046674.1:33821654-34069787 GCF_003369915.1 Drosophila miranda
AATCAGCTGCAGTTAGATCCTCACCCGTCTCACGTTCAAATCGCCGGTATTGGAGAGTCAATTCTACCATCCAGCAAGGCTGTGGACATCGTCCTGCAATCTCAAGACGAAAGCTATCGCGGTTTCCTCTCTGCAATTATCACTGCCTCAATCACAGGAATGCAGCCTAACTTCGGCCTAGACGCAAAGGATTGGCCAATGCCAAATAATCTAAAACTGGCTGATCCTAATTTCGCCAAGCCCCAGCGTGTCGATCTGTTGATAGGTGCTGGTTTGTTCTTCGAATTAATGTGCGTTGGACAGATTCGACTGTCAGACCAATTGCCAACATTGCAGAAGACGAAACTTGGCTGGATAGTGTCAGGAAGTATTAAAAACTCTGAGAAAGCCCGTGCGGCGCTAGCAGCCGTTGAAGATCCCCCTGTCATCTCCGCTTGCGAGACTAATTTGTGCGATATTGTAAGGCGGTTTTGGGAAGTCGATGGAGATTATTCGCCCTCATCAATTTCGGAGGAAGATGTTCATTGCGAACAGCATTTCGTCACAAACTGCATTCGCCTAGAGTCCGGAGCTTACTCCGTGCGTTTGCCAACCAAATTCAGTCTAGAGGAATTAGGAGAATCGTATCAGCAGGCGCTACGTAGATTTCTCAATTTGGAGAGGAAGCTAGCAAAAAATGCACAGCTTAAGGCAAAATATATGGAGTTTCTCCAGGAGTATCGTGATTTAGGACACATGTCGCCAGCTTCGCGGCAGTCAGACCTCCCGCAGTACTTCTTGCCTCACCATTGCGTCCACAAGCAGGATAGTACAACCACCAAATTACGCGTAGTGTTCGATGGA
This sequence comes from Drosophila miranda, assembly GCF_003369915.1. NCBI lineage: Eukaryota > Metazoa > Arthropoda > Insecta > Diptera > Drosophilidae > Drosophila > Drosophila miranda. The sequence continues at coordinate 33,822,498 of NC_046674.1, forward strand.
TCTGCCAAAACAGCGTCTGGAGTATCACTGAATGATGCGCTAATGGCTGGACCCACCATCCAACCTAAAATTCTGATAACTCTGCTTCGTTTCCGCATTTTTAAAGTCGCCTTGTGTGGCGATATCTGCAAAATGTACCGCTGTGTACGCGTTTCCCATCCCGATACGCACGTGCAGTGCATCCTATGGCGCAATGACCCGAAGGAGGAGATTCAGGTGTTCAAGTTGGAGACTGTTACTTACGGAACCAAACCTGCCGCTTTCTTAGCAATTCGTGCTATGCATCAATTGGCAAATGATGAAGAGTTGCGTTTTCCGCTTGGCGCTGATGTTGTTCGAAGAGATTTCTATGTCGATGATCTCATATCTGTCATCAAGATTCGTCAGCAGGTAAAGGAGCTACTTTTGAAAGGATGTTTTCCCATACGTAAATGGTGTTCCAATGAACCCGCTGCTTTGGAAGGCGTATCGGAGGCGGATCGCGAAAAGTTCCTTACCTTTCATGACGGGACTGAAGTAACCAAGGCGCTTGGTCTAGTTTGGGATCCCACCACGGACAATCTTCTGTTTAGCTTCGCTTACGTCGGAAACGCTGCAGGCCCAATATCGAAGCGTTCGGTCCTGTCTACACTAGCTAGGTTCTACGATCCTCTAGGGCTCATCTCTCCCATCATCACAAAAGCTAAAATATTTATGCAGTCGCTATTTAACGAAAGCCTAAAGTTGAATTGGGACGAAAGCCTGCCCCAGGATCTACATACGACTTGGATTGAGCTGACCTCGCAGTTGTCGATGGTTAAAAACTTTAAGTTTCCACGTTACGTGCTTCGGCAGCAAGCCAGATTAGAAATGCACGCGTTTTGTGATGCGAGCCAAGCAGCATATGGCGCCTGTGTATACATGCGTTCGGAAGCTCTTGGCATTGTGCAAAGTCATCTCTTATGCTTTAAATCCAGAGTCGCGCCCTTGAAAAGTATGACTATCCCCAAGCTTGAGCTGTCCGCTGCCCTCGTATTAGCCGAACTAGTGTCCACCATAGTTAAGGGATTATCAGCTCCATGCCAAATACATTGCTGGTCGGATTCGTCCATAGCCCTTGCCTGGATTCGAGAATCACCATTGAATTTTAATATATTTGTTTCTAATCGAGTTCAGCGGATTCAGGAGCTCACCGCTGGAATGACTTGGCATCACGTGCCCACAAAGTTGAATCCTGCCGACATCATATCACGTGGATCCACGCCCGCTGAATTAATGGATAGCAGCCTTTGGATCTCTGGACCACCATTCTTGCGTCTTGAGAGCTCAGAGTGGCCTGCAGGCTTGCAATTGCCGACCGATGTACCAGAACGTCGTCATGCAGCATTGGTTGTTTCAAACGAAAGGGATGTATCGTACGATTGCAAATTTCAAAACTCATTCGGATCCATGCAGCGCGTCTTTGCTTACATATATCGATTCTACATTCTCAAGGACAAAGGCATAGCGCGGTCGAAGGGTCAACTTACCGTAATCGACATCAAAAATGGTACGCATTTGCTCATAAGGGCAATACAGCAGCAACAATTTTCGGAAGAGATAAGGGCCCTCGCCAGCAAACAGGCCCTACCCCCAAAAAGCACGATGGCCTCACTGAATCCATTTCTGGATAGCTTTGGATTGCTGCGTGTTGGAGGCCGCCTCCAAAATGCCGAATTGGACTACGACGCGAAGCACCCGATCCTGCTTCCTAAGGGACATCCTGTCACTGTCTCTATTATTATCTTCTTTCACGAAAGGTTTCTCCACGCAGGAGCTCAAGGATTGCTCGGACTGCTTCGGCAAAAATTCTGGCCTATTGGTGGACGCAAATATGTTGCGGGAATCATTCGCAAATGTGTTAGATGCTTTCGTTTGAAGCCAGTGCTGAGGGAACATATCATGGGAAACTTGCCTGCGGATCGCGTAAGGACTAATCCAGCATTCCACACAACGGGCGTTGATTTTTGCGGACCCTTTTATCACAAGTCGGAAGTCAGAAGCAGGCCTCCTATCAAATGTTACATCGCTGTCTTCGTATGCTTTAGCACCAAAGCAACTCATTTGGAAGTCGTTCGGGATCTATCTACAGAATCCTTTCTGGCAGCATTAAGGCGTTTTATAAGTCTACGTCCCAAACCTCGAATCATCTGGTCAGACAACGATACAAATTTTGTAGGAGCAAAAAATGAGCTTTTGGAGCTTCGGCAAATGTTCCTCAGTGATCCTCATACGTCGGCTGTGTCACATCTCTGCGTTTCTAGTGGAATCGACTGGAAATTCATCCCCCCTCGCTCACCTCATTTTGGGGGTTTGTGGGAGGCGGCTGTTAAAGCAGCTAAATATCATTTTCATCGCATCGTCGGGACCTACATTTTTACTCTTGATGAAATTCAGACCTTGACTTGTGAAATCTCTGCTTTGTTAAATTCCCGTCCGCTTTATGCAATTACAGAAAGTCCCGATGATCTAGATGTGCTCACGCCAAACCACTTTCTCAATGGAGCCCCGAAAGCTGCATTCGACGAGCCAGATGTGGCGCATCTCAGGGTCAACCTACTTAGTCGATGGCAGCGGCTGTGTCAAATGAAGCAGGCGTTTTGGAGAAAATGGAGCACGGCGTATCTTTCGATTCTTCAGGAGCGGAGCAAGTGGCGGTCATCGTCTCCAAACATCAAGCTAGGAACGCTCGTCATGATCAAGGAGGAAACGCTGCCACCATTAAGGTGGCCGCTTGGCCGCATTGAGAGCGTCATACCAGGAAAAGATGGAACCATCAGAGTAGCCGTCATCCGCACTCAAAAAGGCCTTTTCAAGAGGGCCGTTGGAAAAATAGCGGTTCTGCCCCTTCAGGATGGATCTGTTGAAAGCCTTTGCCTTCCAACGGGGGGTGAATGTTCGGGGCGACCCCGCAGGAGATTTCCGATGGGTTGCTGATCTTCATCATAGGCACGAAATTGGACCACAAGACCAAGGAGAAATGGGAAGAGAACTTGCCGACGTCAGGATTGCCTCGGTGGTCAAGCATGGCCTCATTCTTGGAAGCAAGATGTCGGATGCTGGAAAATTTGGGATCGGCTATGGTAACAATTCCTAGCCAGCAGGTGGGAGAAAGTAAACCTAGCACCCTAATCACCTCCATTAACGATCATAATAGCTCAACATGCAAGTATTGCAAATCCTCCGATCACTACATATCCCGATGCCAGGCATTTATAGATCTCCCTGTTTTTTCTCGATACAAGGAGGTGAAGAAGCGCCATTTATGTCTAAACTGCCTCAACAAAGGCCATTCATTGCAACGCTGCAAGTCAGGGGCATGTAGAAATTGCCAAGCCAAGCATCACACACTGCTCGACCAGCATGATGAATCGACCCAGCATGATCCTGCAAGTGCCCTAGTAGCAAGCAAATATATTAGCCCTCCCCCCTCGAGTCAAAAATCTCTGCCTAGCCAAAACGTGCTGCTAGCTACTGCAATCGTATATGTCAGGGGCCGTTTTGGATCGCTTATTCCATGTCGTGCCATTTTAGATTCCGCTTCTCAGGTTAACTTTATAACATCGAGACTCGCCAATCAGCTGCAGTTAGATCCTCACCCGTCTCACGTTCAAATCGCCGGTATTGGAGAGTCAATTCTACCATCCAGCAAGGCTGTGGACATCGTCCTGCAATCTCAAGACGAAAGCTATCGCGGTTTCCTCTCTGCAATTATCACTGCCTCAATCACAGGAATGCAGCCTAACTTCGGCCTATACGCAAAGGATTGGCCAATGCCAAATAATCTAAAACTGGCTGATCCTAATTTCGCCAAGCCCCAGCGTGTCGATCTGTTGATAGGTGCTGGTTTGTTCTTCGAATTAATGTGCGTTGGACAGATTCGACTGTCAGACCAATTGCCAACATTGCAGAAGACGAAACTTGGCTGGATAGTGTCAGGAAGTATTAAAAACTCTGAGAAAGCCCGTGCGGCGCTAGCAGCCGTTGAAGATCCCCCTGTCATCTCCGCTTGCGAGACTAATTTGTGCGATATTGTAAGGCGGTTTTGGGAAGTCGATGGAGATTATTCGCCCTCATCAATTTCGGAGTAAGATGTTCATTGCGAACAGCATTTCGTCACAAACTGCATTCGCCTAGAGTCCGGAGCTTACTCCGTGCGTTTGCCAACCAAATTCAGTCTAGAGGAATTAGGAGAATCGTATCAGCAGGCGCTACGTAGATTTCTCAATTTGGAGAGGAAGCTAGCAAAAAATGCACAGCTTAAGGCAAAATATATGGAGTTTCTCCAGGAGTATCGTGATTTAGGACACATGTCGCCAGCTTCGCGGCAGTCAGACCTCCCGCAGTACTTCTTGCCTCACCATTGCGTCCACAAGCAGGATAGTACAACCACCAAATTACGCGTAGTGTTCGATGGATCTGCCAAAACAGCGTCTGGAGTATCACTGAATGATGCGCTAATGGCTGGACCCACCACCCAACCTAAAATTCTGATAACTCTGCTTCGTTTCCGCATTTTTAAAGTCGCCTTGTGTGGCGATATCTGCAAAATGTACCGCTGTGTACGCGTTTCCCATCCCGATACGCACGTGCAGTGCATCCTATGGCGCAATGACCCGAAGGAGGAGATTCAGGTGTTCAAGTTGGAGACTGTTACTTACGGAACCAAACCTGCCGCTTTCTTAGCAATTCGTGCTATGCATCAATTGGCAAATGATGAAGAGTTGCGTTTTCCGCTTGGCGCTGATGTTGTTCGAAGAGATTTCTATGTCGATGATCTCATATCTGTCATCAAGATTCGTCAGCAGGTAAAGGAGCTACTTTCGAAAGGATGTTTTCCCATACGTAAATGGTGTTCCAATGAACCCGCTGCTTTGGAAGGCGTATCGGAGGCGGATCGCGAAAAGTTCCTTACCTTTCATGACGGGACTGAAGTAACCAAGGCGCTTGGTCTAGTTTGGGATCCCACCACGGACAATCTTCTGTTTAGCTTCGCTTACGTCGGAAACGCTGCAGGCCCAATATCGAAGCGTTCGGTCCTGTCTACACTAGCTAGGTTCTACGATCCTCTAGGGCTCATCTCTCCCATCATCACAAAAGCTAAAATATTTATGCAGTCGCTATTTAACGAAAGCCTAAAGTTGAATTGGGACGAAAGCCTGCCCCAGGATCTACATACGACTTGGATTGAGCTGACCTCGCAGTTGTCGATGGTTAAAAACTTTAAGTTTCCACGTTACGTGCTTCGGCAGCAAGCCAGATTAGAAATGCACGCGTTTTGTGATGCGAGCCAAGCAGCATATGGCGCCTGTGTATACATGCGTTCGGAAGCTCTTGGCATTGTGCAAAGTCATCTCTTATGCTTTAAATCCAGAGTCGCGCCCTTGAAAAGTATGACTATCCCCAAGCTTGAGCTGTCCGCTGCCCTCGTATTAGCCGAACTAGTGTCCACCATAGTTAAGGGATTATCAGCTCCATGCCAAATACATTGCTGGTCGGATTCGTCCATAGCCCTTGCCTGGATTCGAGAATCACCATTGAATTTTAATATATTTGTTTCTAATCGAGTTCAGCGGATTCAGGAGCTCACCGCTGGAATGACTTGGCATCACGTGCCCACAAAGTTGAATCCTGCCGACATCATATCACGTGGAGCCACGCCCGCTGAACTAATGGATAGCAGCCTTTGGATCTCTGGACCACCATTCTTGCGTCTTGAGAGCTCAGAGTGGCCTGCAGGCTTGCAATTGCCGACCGATGTACCAGAACGTCGTCATGCAGCATTGGTTGTTTCAAACGAAAGGGATGTATCGTACGATTGCAAATTTCAAAACTCATTCGGATCCATGCAGCGCGTCTTTGCTTACATATATCGATTCTACATTCTCAAGGACAAAGGCATAGCGCGGTCGAAGGGTCAACTTACCGTAATCGACATCAAAAATGGTACGCATTTGCTCATAAGGGCAATACAGCAGCAACAATTTTCGGAAGAGATAAGGGCCCTCGCCAGCAAACAGGCCCTACCCCCAAAAAGCACGATGGCCTCACTGAATCCATTTCTGGATAGCTTTGGATTGCTGCGTGTTGGAGGCCGCCTCCAAAATGCCGAATTGGACTACGACGCGAAGCACCCGATCCTGCTTCCTAAGGGACATCCTGTCACTGTCTCTATTATTATCTTCTTTCACGAAAGGTTTCTCCACGCAGGAGCTCAAGGATTGCTCGGACTGCTTCGGCAAAAATTCTGGCCTATTGGTGGACGCAAATATGTTGCGGGAATCATTCGCAAATGTGTTAGATGCTTTCGTTTGAAGCCAGTGCTGAGGGAACATATCATGGGAAACTTGCCTGCGGATCGCGTAAGGACTAATCCAGCATTCCACACAACGGGCGTTGATTTTTGCGGACCCTTTTATCACAAGTCGGAAGTCAGAAGCAGGCCTCCTATCAAATGTTACATCGCTGTCTTCGTATGCTTTAGCACCAAAGCAACTCATTTGGAAGTCGTTCGGGATCTATCTACAGAATCCTTTCTGGCAGCATTAAGGCGTTTTATAAGTCTACGTCCCAAACCTCGAATCATCTGGTCAGACAACGATACAAATTTTGTAGGAGCAAAAAATGAGCTTTTGGAGCTTCGGCAAATGTTCCTCAGTGATCCTCATACGTCGGCTGTGTCACATCTCTGCGTTTCTAGTGGAATCGACTGGAAATTCATCCCCCCTCGCTCACCTCATTTTGGGGGTTTGTGGGAGGCGGCTGTTAAAGCAGCTAAATATCATTTTCATCGCATCGTCGGGACCTACATTTTTACTCTTGATGAAATTCAGACCTTGGCTTGTGAAATCTCTGCTTTGTTAAATTCCCGTCCGCTTTATGCAATTACAGAAAGTCCCGATGATCTAGATGTGCTCACGCCAAACCACTTTCTCAATGGAGCCCCGAAAGCTGCATTCGACGAGCCAGATGTGGCGCATCTCCGGGTCAACCTACTTAGTCGATGGCAGCGGCTGTGTCAAATGAAGCAGGCGTTTTGGAGAAAATGGAGCACGGCGTATCTTTCGATTCTTCAGGAGCGGAGCAAGTGGCGGTCATCGTCTCCAAACATCAAGCTAGGAACGCTCGTCATGATCAAGGAGGAAACGCTGCCACCATTAAGGTGGCCGCTTGGCCGCATTGAGAGCGTCATACCAGGAAAAGATGGAACCATCAGAGTAGCCGTCATCCACACTCAAAAAGGCCTTTTCAAGAGGGCCGTTGGAAAAATAGCGGTTCTGCCCCTTCAGGATGGATCTGTTGAAAGCCTTTGCCTTCCAACGGGGGGTGAATGTTCGGAGCAGAACCCAGCCGATTAGCTGCTTGCCAAATAGCACCTAATTCTTGGCCCTCAGCCGCTTATTTTGTTTGTTACTTATGTCTATGACACTCATTTGTTTGTTAAAGCTCTGCGCTTGCTTGCCCTGCTAAACGCTCTCTGCCAGCTCGCTCTTCGCTATCTCCGCTTTGCGTCTGCCTACCGACGTCGGCCGAGCGAAGCTGCGCTTAGCGATCGGAGCGGCAATGTAAAGGGCAGGCAAGCCACACTTGCAATTTGGATGTCACGCATTAAAGAACATATCGTAATTTTATTTCTGCGCCGAGTTTTATTTAATTCGAAATAATTAGTCGGCCGATTGGGGATAAAAAACATTATCTCCACACCGACCCTTTGGCTCGTTTCAGCTGAAGCTTCTGAGCAAAGCGAGAGGTTATTAAATTAATCTGAGAGCCTGAATCCAGAAGAGCCCGGCAATGAAGAAGATCACCAAATCGACTCTTGATCATTAGGACTGTCGTGGCTAGAAGCACTACGTCTGAGCTAAGATTCTGAGCAGGAGGCGAGCATGGTGATGAATCGGCAACAAGAGAACTTGGAAGATTGGGGCCTGAGCATGAGTCTGTATGAATAGGCGACGTAGTAGCGTTCGTAGGTGGCGTGAAAACTGAAGTAGGCAGCAGATTGTTGATAAAAGGGAAAGATGTTTTTCACCGCATGTGCGACAAGAGCCTGAACCGCAGGAGGTATTTCGATGTCCCTTCTTCAAACAGTTGAAGCAAACTCTAAGCTTCCTTGCCTCTCTAAGACGCAAAGATGGTGAAAGGTTTCCAAAGCGAGTGCAGCTGTAAATGTTTTGCCCTTTATTATCACAGAATACGCATTCCAATACGATTGTATTTGTAGCAACAAGACTGTGTTTTGAATGAGTGATTCGTTTATGTTTTCCAACCTGACTGCTATGGGTTTGAATCAACATAGCTTGATCCATGGTCTCCATGGCTTGACATCTCCTCTGCAAAAAAACCGAAAAATGGTCCCATGTTGGTATGACGTTAGGGGGTGACAGCTCCTCCCATTTGGTCCTGGTATCAGAGTCGAGATACTTGTATGTGGAGTGAACGATAATGCATCCTGCTATTTCCTCCATGGTACCCATTAACAATTTTCATTCGTTTCTTAACTTATACATTTCTTCTCTTGGGTTAATTAATGGTAGTGTTAATGGATTCCAAACAATTTGTATGTATTTTACTTATATGACCTTAAATGACCTTGTCTCTGCTATTTTTCTATAAACGCAATTTGAAAGACCTTTTGGTTTCTTTTAAATTCATTGCTGAGTCTTGCTCTTCTGACTTAATTCCAGCCAATGGACAAATTTTAGTTATAGGTCGTTTTATCAACAAGTCTTGATGTTTTAGAGCTACTAACTTTACGTATTTTTTCCAATTTTCCCAAGGGCCATCTAGCTGGGTGACAGGTTTCATCTTTTATTAATACAATCTGTCTGGTTATGAATGAGTGGACTGTATTTATTTATTTATTAAATTAACAAATTATCTGTTAATAATGGTACTTAATTACAAAAGGCGGAAAAAGATAAGTTAAAAGTTAGCTAAATTTAAGTGATTATAAATATTGCATGCAATTAGTTTAAGAGACAGCTCAGGGGATAGGGTTTGGCAGAGGGAGTTATAATTATGGCATAAAACCCTAAAAGGTTCATGATCGGCATAATTAGACCTACATATGGGTAAACGGAAAGGCCTAAAAGTACGGGTAGGTCTAGATGGAACGGCCAAGTCAATCTGACCCAAGAGAGTTTGGGAGTCAACAATCCCGAGAAGGAGCTTGTGCACGAACATTACGCCATTGCATATTCTGCGATGGTGCAACGACGTCAGGTCAATAAGATTTAGCCTAGACCGGTAGGGTGGCAAGATTCTACCCGAGTCCCAGTTAAAGTTACGAAGGGAAAAAATTAAAAATTGCTTTTGCACGGATTCAATAACAACCTGCTGCTCTTTATACTGCGGGCTCCACACACAAGAACAATACTCCAATATAGGACGTACTAACGAGATGTACAGTTGTTTCGTAACGTACGGGTCGTCAAACTCCTTGGACCAACGCTTGATGAACGCTAAAACACCCTTAGCTTTATTTACAGTTGCAGCTATATGGGTGTTAAAACACATCTTATGATCAAAAAGGACTCCGAGGTCATTTGAACTCGAAATTCGCTCAAGGACATGATTTCCTAGAACATATGGGACAAAATGAGGAGCGCGACGGTAAAATGTCATAAGTTTGCATTTGGAAAGGTTCAGAAAAAGAAGATTAGTTGAACACCACAATAGTAGTTCACTTAGATCAAGTTGAAGGCGTGTGTGCAAATACCAATCAGAGTAAGAAAGACAGATTTTGACATCATCAGCATACATTAGTGTAGTAGAGTATGTTATAACTTGAGGAAGGTCATTCACAAATAAAATAAACAGAAGCGGGCCCAGATGACTTCCCTGTGGCACACCTGAAGTAACATTAACAGTAACAGTATTTGACGACACGTTAGAAAACAAAACACGTTGAGTACGGTTAGAGAGATAGGACAAAATCCAATCAAGAAGATTCGTTGGGAACCCTAATAAAGAGAGCATTTGAATAAGCAGAGCATGGTTCACAGAATCGAATGCCTTGCTGAAGTCCGTAAAAACTACATCCGTCTGCAAACCAATTTGAAAACCACGGTGGATTAGGTTAGAAAACTCAAGAAGGTTAGTCGATGTTGAACGATGTCTGAAAAAACCGTGTTGCGACGGAGATATCAAGCTGCAACAAAGATGTTGCAGTTGCCGGGTGACCAGGAACTCAAGAAGCTTCGGGATGGCGGAAAGCTTTGCGATACCACGATAGTTTTGATGTTGAACCTTTCTTGTGAAGCGGAATGATGTAGGACCCATTCCAAATTACTGGGAGACAAGACTGTTCCAAAGAGAGTGTTGAGACAACGAGCTTTTTCGCTGACTATGATTGTTCAATAATTTCACTAATTAATAATTTCCGAAACGTTATAAATTTTATTATAGGTATTTTGTGTGTTGAGGGCGGCCGAAGATGCCAGAGCCTTTTACAATAGTATAGGAGTGATACACTTGGATGAGGCAAGCGAGACGATCTCGAGCCAAAGTAATAGATTGGGGACAAATAGGGTCTGTTCTCCAACTATATCAAGCGGTAACTGCTAGAGCAGGCGCAGCTGCTGACGGCTTAGCGACGGCATAGGAAAGAAAAGATAACAAGAGCGAGCATAGATAAAGACTAGATGATTAAATGAGAGCATGTTGCTGAGCGAGCATAGATAAAGCTACGCTTACATTACGTTAGTTTAGTATAATGACCAAAATGGAAAGGAAAGTGAATTGATAGGCAATAGAACGATGGTACAAAATTTACACTCGGGCTTCGCCCGAACATACTCCCCCCGTGGAAGGATCCATGCCTTTCACCTCATCTCGTAGAGGCAATAGACATAGTTTTGCAAGTGCTCTTCGGCTAACACCTGTAGCCATCCTGATCAAGGCGACTCGAGATACGCCATCAGCTCCTGGGATGAGCTCGAGGATTCTCGCTAGAGGCCACTTCAGAGGAGGGAAGTTCTCGTCCTTAACAAGAACGACATCATTGACGTGAAGCTCAGGATTCCGGGTGCGCCACTTCGTTTTTTCTTGAAGACTGGTTAAATACGATTGGCGCCAGCGAGACCAAAAGATTTGCTGAAGCTGTGTGACCTTCTGCCAACGGTCCAAACGATCGACGTTTAAATGAACCAAGTCAGGCTCCAAGAAGGTTGTGATGGGGGCGCCGACCAGAAAATGGCTGGGCGTGAGTACATCGAGATCTGCAGGGTTCTCTGAAAGAGGAAACAATGGCCTTGAATTAATGATTGCACGCGATTGATATTGCACGCGAGAGTGCGCAGCTCATCAAATCCAAGAAGCGAGGATCCAAGGGCACGTCTAAGATGATGTTTAGCAAGCTTGACTGACGCCTCCCACAATCCTCCAAAATGTGGCGATCTAGGAGGAATGAAACGCCAATCGATGCAATCGGTGAGACAAGCTTGATGCACGGCTTCTTGATGACTGTCGCTTAGGAATACGACTTAAGTTCCGCCAGTTCGTTCCGCGCTCCAACAAAATTTGTGGCATTATCTGACCAAATACGAATCGGTCTTCCACGGGTGCAAATGAAACGGCGAAGAGCAGAGAGGAACGCAGACGTTGTAAGATCCTTCACAAGCTCGATGTGAACCGCCTTGGTGGAGAAGCATATAAAAATGCTCATGTAGCACTTTAATGGGGGCCGGTTTCGAACTTCTGATTTATACAGGAACGGACCGCAATAGTCCACGCCGGTAACTAAAAATGCACGAGATTCGCTGACTCTATCCACCGGAAGATCTGCCATTATTTGCTCGAGAGTTCGAGGCTTCACTCTTAAGCATCTGACACACTTTTGGATTACGTGTGCTACGGTCTTTCGGCCACCGATTGGCCAGTACGTTTGACGAATGATAGCTAATAGCGACTGGGGTCCAGCGTGAAGGTGTTTTTCGTGTAAGTGCCGTATCAGAGCAGAAGTGATGGAATGATTCTTGGGCAATATTATGGGATGCCGTGCTTCGAAGTCCAAGGTAGAGTTTTTAAGACGCCCTCCAACTCGAAGCAAACCGCAATCATCTAAAAATGGCGAAAGCGAGACGATCGAGCTTGAAGCCTTGATGTCCTTTCGCGTTTCCAGGGCTCTTATTTCAGTAGATAGACGAGATTGCTGAGTAAGACGAAGAAGCAGTTCGGTTCCCAAATGCAAGTCCAGCCTTTCGTCGATGAATGAATTTGCATACATACGCAAAAATTCGTTGCATTTTGGGGAAGGAATTTACAAACTTTGATTCTTCCACCAAATATCTTGACGCGCAATTTGTAATTAGTATGGTTTTTCGTGCCTCCAAAACCGGCTCTGGAAGAGCAGGCGTACTTGGCCATTGATCCTTACTAGCTGTCAAGTATGTAGAGCCATACTTCCAAAGATGAGAATTGATGAGCTCAACTGGTAATGATCCTCGAGAAAGCATATCGGCAGGGTTTAGATCAGTTGGCACGTGCAGCCAAGACATTCCAGATGTGAGTTTCTGAATAACAGAAAGTCTGGTTGATGGTTGATTCTTGATCCAAGCCAAAACGACTGTGGAGTCACACCAGCAATAATAAGAGCAATTGAAGTTCATCAAAGACACTTCATGCATAAGTTGAGCTAGTAGCGCTGCACCACATAATACCAACTTGGGTATTGTGATAGTCTTCAGTGGCGCTACACGAGATCTGGAAGATAGAAGATTTGCCTTGACTCCATTGTCGCCTTGGGAAACAGCGTAGATGCAAGCTCCATAAACACTCATGCTGGCATCACGAAATCCATGCATTTCAAGGTTGCTGCTTCGAAGGAACGATAGGCGCGGGAAAGAAATTTGTTGCATAGAGTCAAACTGCTGAATAAAGTTGATCAAAGTCGTGCGTAAGGAGAATGGCAGACTTTCATCCCAATGAAGCTTTTCTTTCCACAGCTGCTGTAGAAATATTTTTGCTTTAGTAATTACTGGCCCTATAAGTCCGAGTGGATCATAAAATCGTGCAATAGTTGACAATACAACTCGCTTAGTTGGTTTCGAAGGGACTTGATTGGGACAGAATGAAAATAATAGCTCATCCGAAGTGGGATTCCATGCCAAACCAGTCTTGGTTACATCGCTGCCATCAGTAAATTTAACAAATGTTGCCCTATCTTCATGGGGTGTTTGATCGAGTACAGATGTATCGTTGAAACACCATTTCCTGATCTTGAAATTTCCTTTGGCTAAGAGTCCTGACACCTGGCGAATTATTTCCAGCACCTCATTTGTAGTATCTCCCCCCGTTAGCAAATCATCCATGTAAAAGTCCCGCAGCACTACTTCATAGCCAATTGGATATGACGAACTCTCGTCTGCCGTTAGTTGGTGCATAGAACGGACGGCCAGAAATGCTGCTGGTTTCGTTCCATAGGTCACGGTATCCATCTTGAATGTTCTTAGCTCCTCGAGGGGTGAGTCACGCCACAGTATGCACTGCAGAAAACTATCTTGGGGCGAGACACGGACGCATCTATACATTTTACAAATGTCACCAGTCAATGCTATACGAACGGTACGAAATCGAAGAAGAGTCGTAACTAACTTTGGCTAAATTATTGGGCCTGACATCAATATATCGTTGAGGGAATATCCTGTAGATGTACAAGCGGATCCGTCGAAAACTACTCGGAGTTTTGTGGTGGTTTTGTCTTTTTTTAAGACGCAGTGATGAGGAAGAAAAAATTTGCATTGTTTAAGTGCGTCACCTTTGACAGGGGACATGTGATTCAAATCGACGTATTCCTTTATAAATGCGGCGTATTGAGCCTTGAGAAGTGGTTTGCGAACCAACCTGCGCTCTAGATTGAGAAATCTGCGATAGGCTTGTTGATAAGAATCTCGAAGAAGACTGTCACTCAGCTTTAAAGGCAATTAAACGCAGTACTCGCCACTTGGAAGCCGACCTCAATGTTTTTTGAAATGTTCCTCGCAAGCAATTTCCTCCTTTGTTGCTTCTGTAGCGGGACCGTGGCAGTTTTCCACTTCCCAGAACCTTCGCACTAGCTCATCCAAACCAACGGTAGGCGTTTGACTCAATTCCGTCGAACTAGAGGCAGCTAGGAGCACTGAGCTGTGGGAGTAATCCACCTGTGACAACCCAGCCGGGACGGGTTTTTTGTATTATAGGAAGTCCCCTCTCCAATTTGATCTGTCCAACGCATAAAATGTCGTAAAATAAGCTGGCTCCAATAAGTACATCGATGCGCTGAGATTTGTTGAAGTGTGGGTCAGCAAGGCTGATATTGGATGGCATTTCGCATTTGGATACATCAAATGAAGAAGCAGGCTGGTTTCCTGTAATACGTGGAGCAACGAGAGCTGTGAGACTCGTGAAGTAATCGAAAGTCCTGGATTGAATGACCAAATTAACTGAACCTTCCGTGTGAAATGCAGAATCAGCGCCGATACCGGATACTGATACCGACTGTTCGGAGCAGAACCCAGCCGATTAGCTGCTTGCCAAATAGCACCTAATTCTTGGCCCTCAGCCGCTTATTTTGTTTGTTACTTATGTCTATGTCACTCATTTGTTTGTTAAAGCTCTGCGCTTGCTTGCCCTGCTAAACGCTCTCTGCCAGCTCGCTCTTCGCTATCTCTGCTTTGCGTCTGCCTACCGACGTCGGCCGAGCGAAGCTGCGCTTTGCGTCTGCCTACCGACGTCGGCCGAGGGAAGCTGCGCTTTGCGATCGGAGCCGCAATGTAAAGGGGAGGCAAGCCACACTTGCAATTTGGATGTCACGCATTAAAGAACATATCGTAATTTTATTTCTGCGCCGAGTTTTATTTAATTCGAAATAATTAGTCGGCCGATTGGGGATAAAAAACATTATCTCCACAGCGACATTGAGAATAACTCGGAAGCCTCGCGCTTGCGCAAAGTTCTTTCGAAGACTACACCCACTCTGGGCTACCTGAAGAACGCCGACCAATCATGGACAACGTCCAGCAATGAGTCGCTAAATCTTCTCCTTAACACCCACTTTCCCGGCTGCGATGAAAACAGACCACACTACATCGCGGCTCCCTCCGTTGCCTCAAGTGTTATCATGAACCTGCTAAGCCAGGAGAACATTTCCTGGGCAATAAAAAGCTTCAAACCATACAAATCCGCGGGACCAGATGGCATCATCCCTGCCCAACTGATTCACGCTGGACAAAAAGCCACTAATTGGCTCAAAAGGATATACGAGGGAATCTTCTCCCATGGATATATCCCGGAAACCTGGCTTCACACCAAAGTCGTCTTCATCCCCAAGGCAGGCAAGCCCTCGCACACTGCCCCCAAAGATTTCAGACCCATAAGTCTATCGTCCTTCCTTCTGAAGACGATGGAACGGCTTTTGGGGATGCATCTCACGGTAAATATTCCGCCTAGTCTATTCTCAGACTCCCAGCATGCCTATCGGAAAGGAAGATCCACCGAAACGGCCCTACACACGATCACATCGATCATAGAAGCGTCCCTCAACTGTAAGGAGTACACCCTGGTAGCCTTCCTCGACATAGAAGGCGCCTTTAATAACATCCTCCCGACCGCCATCACGGGTGCACTGACGGACCTGGGGGTTGACTCCCGGACGGTGAGCCTGATCGATCAGATGCTACAATGCAGGACGGTTGAGGCATCACTGGGAACGTCAACGTCCACCAGATTTGTCAGTAGAGGCACCCCGCAGGGCGGAGTCCTCTCGCCCCTCCTATGGAACGTGGCAGTGAACGAACTGCTGCGGGAGATAGAGGGGGGTGGCTGCCGCGTGGTGGCGTATGCGGACGATGTTGCTATAGCATTCTCGGGTAAAATCCCGCAGACGCTTTGTGAGTGCATGACAAGTACTCTCACGAAAATGTCAAAATGGGCAGACAAATGCGGTCTAGGCGTCAACCCGTCTAAAACGGAACTGGTGCTCTTCACTAGGAAGTACAAAGTTCCGGCACTGATTCCCCCAATACTATGTGGAGAAGCGCTAATCTTCAGCAACAACGCCAAGTATCTTTGTCTAATCCTCGATAGAAAGCTCGATTGGAAATTGAGCATAGAGGAAAGAGTAAAGAAGGCCACAGTAGCCCTCTATACTTGCAGGAAAGCCATCGGACTAAGACGGGGAATGACCCCCTATATAGTTCGGTGGCTTTACACCACCATCATACGACCGATCATGCTCTATGGAGCGGTAGTATGGTGGCCAGCCTTAGACAAAGGGACATGCCTCAATAAACTCAGCAGAGTTCAACGCATGGCAGAGCTATGCATAACTGGCGGGCTACGCACTACTCCAGGGGAAGCCCTGGATACTGTGCTGGACCTCCTCCCCATAGATCTCATGGGAAAGAAAGTGGCAACACTTTCCGCACTCAGAATGAGAGAAGCCAGACTGTGGAAAGCGTCCGCGGTTGGGCACTCGGGAATCCTGACGAGACACCCGCAATTACCAGAGAGGACAGATTATTGTGTCCCTAGTGATCACCTCTCGACGCCTTTCCAGGTATCAATCCCACTTAGGGAGGACTGGGAGATGGGCGAACCAGGACCCGCAAATGCGGTTCACTTCTACACTGATGGCTCAAAGTTAGACGGCCGCGTGGGAGGCGGAGTCTACTGCAGCGAGCTGAACATCAGTCATTGCTTCAGGCTCCCGGACCACTGCCGTGTGTTCCAAGCGGAGGTTGTAGCCATCAAGGAGGCCATTTCCATCGTCTCCAAACTACTTCTAGACACGCACTTAGTGTGCGTTTTCTCGGACAGCCAAGCAGCTATTAAAGCTCTAGGCTCAATATCGTCGAACTCAGCGACTGTAAATGACTGCCGCAGGTCTCTGCACGAGATCGCAGATCAGTTAGACCTTTTCCTTATATGGGTCCCAGGCCACAGGGACATCGAGGGGAACGACGCCGCCGACGAGCTAGCAAGGCAGGGTACTACAATTCCTCTCCTTATGGAGAGGGAGCAGGTAGCGATGCCTCTGGCTACGTGCAGGCTTCTCACGCACGAATTGTTCGAGCAAAATGCCAATAGGAGATGGCAGCAAACCGTTTCCTGTAAAATCTCAAGATTGATATGGCCATATCGATCGAAGAAGCGCTCAGCCGAGCTGTATAGGCTCAGCAGAGCACAGTGCTCTGCAGTTACTCGAGCCATTACGGGACACTGGCAGATTGGCACTCATGCCTCTAGACTGTCAATCCCTCATAACGACTTCTGCAGAAGTAGTCGCGACGAGGAAGAGGAGGAATCGGTCCCCCACTTCTTCTGCCACTGCCCGGCCCTTGGAAATCGTCGTCTTCGTATTCTCGGGGCCGCTTTCCTCACAGACATTTCGGACCTGTCCGAAATCAAACCGGGGACCTTGTCCAGATTCATCCAAGCCTCCGGATGGGACTGCCCTTAATTTGCAACAGCCTGTTTCTCCACGGTTTTTTAGGCACTGGGAAGGGGCACACGCCCATGCGGCACCACAACGGACCTTCTACAGGTCCAAGTGAGCTTGGGAGGGTTTCATCACTCCCCCAGGCTACCGCCTGAACCTAACCTAACCTAATGCCTCGAAATGCAAAGTAATGGCATTTCATCGTTCTAGCCCCTTGTTGGCTCCCTATACCCTATGTGGTGGTTCTCTTGAGGGAATTTCCCTGGTGGATTATCTTGGTGTTATATTAGACGCCAAGCTAAAGTTTTCTCAACACATTGAACACATCTTCCATGGTAAATAAAGCCATGGGCATGCTTGGGCTTATAAAGAGGTGGTCAAAGGAATTTGACGACCCCTATATAACAAAGACTCATTCGGAGTCCTCGCCACCCATAAAGTAGATTTTATAAACATTTTTGAGATTCGTTTCTCATTGGCAGCAATGAGCCCACTTTGTGATAAACTTCGCCTTTGATTTTGAACGTGGAGTTAAATTGTTGACCGTTTGCAGCAATATTGTTAACTATTTCTGATGCTCCAAATGATGTCATTTGGTAACATGAATTGAATGTGCGAATTGACTTGAAAAACATGCTAGAATCTGGATCTGCCGATAAGTAAACAATGCAAAGGTGTTTCAATTTCTGTTATTTGTACTTTTCCTGACACATCCCAGCTCGCTCATTTTTAAACTTGAAGAAGGAAGCAATAAATTTGATGTAAATGCTCGATGAAATTTTTGACGTTGTTGGTTAATTCCTCTATGTTTCTTGCGTTGTTGGTCAATTCCTTTACGTCTGTCGACTCTGTATCTGCGCGTTACTCTCCGTTCTAGTTGCCTTTGTTGATTTCGTCAACTCGCGCCTCTTGCGATTGTGATTCAAGTAACTGCGCCATGCTCACAGGCTCATCTGCATTGCTTTTTTTTGGAAATTTTTCCACCTGAAATTCGTACTCTTATATCTCGCATGGTTTTAGACTTGATCTTTTGATGACTAAAATTAGCCCCTCTGCGTCTTATTGGCATTGCTCAAATATATTAAATTCTCCGGTTACAATGTGTGTTATTGTACTTCTCCGAAATGGCTCGACTGATTTTCTTGAAATGTGCTTTCGATTATACGTTTTTATACCCGATACTCAAAATGAGTATAGGGGTATATTAGATTTGTGGTGAAAGTGGATGTGTGTAACGTCCACAAGGTTGCGTTTCCGACCCCATAAATTATATATATTCTTGATCATTATCATTCTAGGCCGTCAGCCATTGGGTGCTACAGGGGGACAAACGGATGACGGGTCGGCTCGCACAACTGTGAACTCGGAACTGAGGCGCAGCCGCTCCGGTTAGTAATACCCGGTGCGGTCTGCGTCTCACACCCCCCCCTAGGACACAGAGGGTTGCGAGCGAACCGTCACCCGCCGTAACTGTGCACACCGGTGGAAGTGCGACTATACTCTCCCCGTGAGGGCGGCTGGAAACAGGTCCTAGCACGGTCATGTCTCTGCTAGGATGCTGGCGAATGGTAGTCGGGCGGAGAGAAGAAAACTCTCAGTGAAATTACCCCAATCCAAGGTGACACTGTTATATGCCGAGGGATGCATGGCCGGGGGGTGCCCGGTCGCTAATATGCGGACTCTGGATACCTGCCGACCTCCAGTTTAAATCAGGCTTCCCGGGGCAAGCGGGCTATGCCTCGGGTGACCAACCCCTTCCCGCCTACTCGTGGGAACAAAAATGCCAAACATATCAAAAATACCAAATAAAAACACCGCAAAGGAGCTCGGTACTCCTCTTAAAGTACCGGAGGGACAAGCCAATCCCTCTGCACCAGCGCCTGGGAAACCGGGTACAAAGAAGACGGGGAAGGAGACTGAGTCGGTCCACCGTCTTCAGGCAGCAGCCGCAGCGAGGGGGGGCCCGAAAAGCCAATCGGGTCCTTCCAAGTCGGGTGGCTCCAAGGGCGAAGCGGATACCGGGGTGGCTGCCAAGCAGAGCGTAATCGCGGCTGGTAAGCGCACCGGGACCGAAGAACCCATGGGAGCCCCGGCGGGCAGCGTCTCTGCACCACGGGGTGGAAAGCCGTCGTACCAGGACAGGAGACGAGCGGCTTTCATCCTGTCCAACGAAGACCCGAACTTCAAGGCGTCAGCCGAAGGAAAGGAGCAGAGGCTGTGGGCCTGCTCAATCCTTCCACTGTTCCAGCCAGCCAAAGTTGGAAAGGGCGCAGCCAAGGCCGCCAACAAGCGGCAACGCTCAGCGGAGGACCCCGCAAATCAGCCAGGCCAAGCCCAGCAAGCCAAGCGGGTGAAGACCCACCTCACGAACCGGTCGTTCGCTGAGGTGGCGAGGGGCAGGACCCTGATCGGTGTCCTGGACAGGGGCGCCGAGGACGGCCATGTCCCTCGCGATAAGTGGCACCTGGTGGAGAACGAGCTCCAGGACCGGTTCCTACTGGAACTGGAGGAGAACGGCGGACCACCGCCAAAGTGTGAGGACGCAGGGTGGCATCAAGGCAAGGTGAAAGCCATCGCCTGCCAAGACGCTCGCTCTGCGGCTCTCTACATGAAGGCGGTGGCGGCCCTAAAAGAGGTCTATCCAGGGGCGAAACTGGAGGCCGTGAAGTGGGAAGATGTCCCTAGTCGCCCGAGAGCCAGAGCGTGGGTCTCGGCTAAGCCTGCAGAGCCTGAGAAGATCCTCAGGTTACTGCAGGTCTGCAACCCCCACCTTCCTACAGCCGATTGGAAGGTGGCAAAGGTGGAGGATATCCAAGGGCAGAGGCGCCAGATTATCCTCGTCCTAAATGAGGAATCCATTGATCTCCTCGCAAAGTCGGACGGTGTAGTGGATTATGGCTACAAGAAGGTCACCATATCCACTTACAAGTCCGATCGCAAGGGCAGGCAAGCGGAGGTCGAGCCAGACCCGGAGCTGCCGGAGATCCCAAAAGAGGGGGCCTCGTGCGAGGAAGACAACCCGGCGTCGGATGCGGCGTCCATGATGTCGGACGATATCTTGGACGACTACGCGTTCGACGAGAGCGACCTAGCCAGAGGTCTCAGCCACATCGTTGTCGGGGAGGAGCCGGAGTCCCCTGACAGCGATCTAGAAGTAACAATGGTGGAGGCGAGCCTCAGGAATGTCGTTGACGCTCCTGCAGATAAACCTCCACCATTGTAAGGCAGCATGCGCTGCTCTACTGCTCCACCTGGCCAAGGGTGGAGCCGACATAGTCCTCATTCAGGAGCCCTGGATCCTCGGAAACAGGGTCTCCGGTCTGAGGACTTCTGACTACAAGCTATATGTAGCTGAAACCGCAGGTAAAATTCGTACCTGCATTCTTGCAAAAAGAGAGTTGCACCTATTTTTGCTCCCAAATTTCAGCAATGAAGACCACACCGCAGTGAGCCTCGAAGGCCAGGAGCGCTCACTGAGGATCTGCTCCGCATACATGGGGCATGAACAACCAGACCCCCCTCCACACGCGCCTCTCCGGGCTCTAATCGCAGACTGCTCGGCCAAGGACATCGGCCTAATTGTGGGGTGCGATGCCAATGCACATCACTGTCAGTGGGGAAGCACTGACACAAACGAAAGGGGTGAGTACCTTTTCAGTTACTTACTGACCACTCAGATGGTCTTACTAAACCGGGGTAGTGATCCCACCTTTATCATTAAAAACCGCAAGGAGTTCCTGGACCTCACGCTTGCCTCTCATGAGATACAGCGTAGCATTGTATCCTGGAGGGTCCTGGAAGAGCACTCCTTCTCGGACCACAGGTACGTGGAAACTGTCTTCTCCTTCTCAGTACCGAAGCCAGTCCGATTCCGAAACATCAGGCGGACAAACTGGACCCGGTACTCTGATTACCTCTGTCGTGTTCTCCCTGAGCCCCCATCTGAGGAGGAGTTCTCCACGGAGGCCACGACTCGTCTTCTTAAGATCTTTACCGACGCCTGCAATAAGGCGCTCGACAAAGCATGCCCCTCTGGCAAGAACAGAGGCCGGAAGAAACCTGAATGGTGGAATCCGAAACTGGGTGAACTCCGGAAAGCCTCCCGGAGACTCTTCAATAAAGCTAAGGCTGAAAACGTTGAGCAAAACTGGGCCGAATACAAGGCCAGTCTGTCAACCTACAACAAAGAACTTAGAAAAGCCAAACGCGCCTCCTGGCGTAAGTTCTGCAGCGAAATCGAGAGTAACTCAGAAGCCTCACGCTTGCGCAGAGTTCTCTCGAAGACAACACCCACCCTGGGCTACTTGAAGAACACCGACCAGTCGTGGACTACGTCCAGCGAGGAGTCGCTAAATCTTCTCCTAAATACCCACTTCCCTGGCTGCGATGAAAACAGACCCAACTACCTCGCGCCTC
Source organism: Drosophila miranda (assembly GCF_003369915.1). NCBI lineage: Eukaryota > Metazoa > Arthropoda > Insecta > Diptera > Drosophilidae > Drosophila > Drosophila miranda. The sequence goes on from NC_046674.1 coordinate 33,844,351, forward strand.
CTTCTGTCGCCTCAAATGCCATCTTGGGACTGCTAAGCCAGGAGAACATTTCCTGGGCGATCAGAAGCTTTAAACCCTACAAGTCCGCGGGGCCAGACGGCATTTTCCCTGCCCAACTGATTCACGCGGGACATAAAGCCATTAACTGGCTCAAAATAATTTACGAGGGAATATTCTCCCACGGGTGCATTCCTGACACCTGGCTTCAGACCAAAGTCGTATTCATACCCAAGGCAGGCAAGCCCTCGCACACTGCCCCAAAAGATTTCAGACCCATAAGTCTATCGTCTTTTCTTCTAAAGGCGATGGAGCGGCTCCTGGGGCTGCATCTAACGGCGTGCATTCCGTCCAGTCTGATCTCAGACTCCCAGCATGCCTATCGGAAGGGAAGATCCACCGAAACGGCCCTACACTCGATCACATCGATCATCGAAGCATCCCTTAATTTTAAGGAGTACACCCTAGTAGCCTTCCTCGACATAGAAGGCGCCTTTAACAACATCCTTCCGACCGCCATCACGGGCGCACTGACGGATCTGGGCGTTGACTCCAGGACGGTGAGCCTGATCGATCAGATGCTACAATGCAGGACGGTTGAGGCATCACTGGGGACGTCAACGTGTACCAGATTTGTCAGCAGAGGCACACCGCAGGGCGGAGTCCTCTCGCCCCTCCTATGGAACGTGGCAGTGAACACACTGCTGCGGGAGATAGAGGGGGGTGGCTGCCGTGTGGTGGCGTACGCGGACGATGTTGCCATAGCATTCTCCGGAAAATTTCCGCAGACATTGTGTGAGTGCATGACAAGTACTCTCACGAAAATGTCGAAATGGACAGACAAATGCGGGTTAGGCGTCAACCCGTCTAAAACGGAACTGGTGCTTTTCACTAGGAAGTACAAAGTTCCGGTACTGATTCCCCCAAGACTATGTGGGGAAACGCTAGTCTTCAGCAACAACGCCAAGTATCTTGGCCTAATCCTCGATAGAAAGCTCGATTGGAAATTGAGCATAGAGGATAGAGTAAAGAAGGCCACAGTGGCCCTCTATACTTGCAGGAAAGCCATCGGACTAAAATGGGGAATGACCCCCTATATAGTTCGGTGGCTCTACACCGCCATCATACGACCAATCATGCTCTATGGAGTGGTGGTATGGTGGCCAGCCTTGGACAGAAGGACATGCCGCAATAAACTCAGCAGAGTTCAACGCATGGCAGAGCTATGCATAACTGGCGGGCTACGCACTACTCCAGGGGAAGCCCTGGATACTGTGCTGGACCTCCTCCCTGTGGATCTCATGGGAAAGAAGGTGGCAACACTTTCCGCCCTCAGAATGAGAGAAGCCAGACTGTGGAAAGCATCCGCGGTTGGGCACTCGGGAATCCTGATGAGACTCCCGCAATTACCAGAGAGGACAGATTACTGTATCCCCAGTGATCACCTCTCGACGCCCTTCCAGGTATCAATCCCATCTAGGGAGGACTGGGAGATGGGCGAACCAGGACCTGCAAATGCGGTCCACTTCTACACTGATGGCTCAAAGCTAGACGGCCGCGTGGGAGGCGGAGTCTACTGCAGCGAGCTGAACATCAGTCATTGCTTCAGGCTCCCGGATCACTGTAGTGTGTTCCAAGCGGAGGTTGAAGCCATCAAGGAGGCCATTTCGATCGTCTCCAAATTACTTCTAGATACGCACTTAGTGTGCGTCTTCTCGGACAGCCAAGCAGCTATCAAAGCTCTAGGCTCAATATCGTCGAACTCAGCGACTGTAAATGACTGCCGCAGGTCTCTGCACGAGATCGCAGAGCAGTTAGATCTCTTCCTTATATGGGTCCCCGGCCACAGGGACATCGAGGGGAATGACGCCGCCGACGAGCTAGCCAGGCAGGGTACTACGATTCCTCTCCTTCCGGAGAGGGAGCAAGTAGCGATGCCCTTGGCTACGTGCAGGCTCCTAACGCACGAATTGTTCGAGCAAAATGCCAATAGGAGATGGCAGCAAACCGTTTCCTGTAAAGTCTCAAGATTGATATGGCCATATCGATCGAAGAAGCGCTCAGCAGAGCTGTATAAACTCAGCAGAGCACAGTGCTCTGCAGTTACTAGAGCCATCACGGGACACTGGCAGATCGGCACTCACGCCTCTAGACTGTCAATCCCTCATAACGACTTCTGCAGGAGTTGTCGCGACGAGGAGGAGGAGGAATCGGTCCCCCACTTCTTCTGCCACTGCCCAGCCCTTGGAAATCGTCGTCTTCGAATTTTTGGGGCCGCTTTCCTCACGGACAGGTCCCGTAATCAAACCAGGGACCTTGTCCAAATACATCCAAGCCACCGGATGGGACTGCCCTTAACCTGCAGTAGTATGCTCTCACGGTTCGGGCAACGCGAAGGGGCACATGCCCATGCGGCAACACAACGGACCTTTTATAGGTCCAAGTGAGCTTGGGGGCGGGAGGCTCTTATCCCCCCCTCCCGGCTACCGCCTTAACCTAACCTAACCTACACTATTTATAGAATGGACCGCCCATCTTTTGCAGGTGGGGTTCTGTGTGCAGTTAAATCTGTTTTTTTTTCATCTGAGTTATTCCCATTCAATAATATTCATGGAATTGAATTTGTTGCAGTCAAAGTTCGTGTTGGCTCCGCATTTTTCTATTTAAACTGCTCCTACATTCCTCCCAGGTCTGATGCTGAGCTTTACTTACACCACCTCTCAGCAATTAATACTGTCGTATCTGCATTAGGGTGCAATGATCGAATTATTGTCATGGGGGACTTTAACCTCCCATTTCTTTCTTGGCTGCCTTGTGATGACGCTAACCTGTTGTTTCCCAATTGCCATAATGACTTTATCAATGGGCTAACGGATATTTCCCTTGTCCAAATTAATGCCGTTAAAAACATTAGGGACAGACTTCTTGACCTCGTTTTTGTTAACGATGGTTCGCTTGCTACGGTATCTAGAGCAAGCCCAATATCTCTCCCTGAAGATCCTTACCATCCAACTTTGTTGATATCACTGGAGTGTTCTCAATCTGGAGGTGCTGACAGTTCCATGGCTCCTTGTCACATAAAGTGTTTTCGCAAAACAAACTTTATCGATTTAGATCTACATCTCTCGCGTGTTGATTGGTCGTTTCTTTATTTATTACTGAACATAGATGAAACTGTTAACTCGTTTTATAGTTCTATTTACTCCGCCCTTAATACGTTTGTTCCAGATATCACTGTACCTGTATCGTCCAAGCCTCCCTGGTTCTCCAAGTATTTGTCATACTTAAAAAATAATAAATCCCGGCTCTATAAAAAGTACCAGAAGTCGGGCTCCACGTTGGCCTTAGCTCTATACTCCTTCGCTCGCTCTCTGTTCCTTGCCGTAAATAGTCAGTGTTATAATCATTACCTTTCACAATGTAGTAGTAACTTTCGTAGTGATCCTAAAAAATTCTATTCGTTCGTTAACTCTAAGCGCAAGTCAAACGTTTTTCCTCCGTCCCTTCATTACCAGAACAAAACAGAAGCTTCTGCTGTTGGTATTGCAAATTTATTCGCTAACTTTTTCCAAACAACGTACTCGTCTCATATTTACAACGCATCCACTCCGTATCCGTACCAGCTACCTCAAGCTAACAGCATTTTTCTGCCCTTTTTCGAGGAAAGCGTTGTTCTGGAAGGTTTGAAGGTTTGTCATCTATGGACATATCGTTTTCTGCGGGTCCAGATAAGGTACCAATCTTAAAACACTGTGCCCAGTCCCTTTGCAAACCCTTGACCTTTCTCTTCAACCTCTCCTTGGAACAGTCTTGTCTCCCAGTAATTTGGAATGAGTCCTACATCATTCCGCTTCACAAAAAAGGTTCAAGATCAAACATTGAAAACTATCGTGGTATCGCAAAGCTTTCCGCCATCCCGAAGCTTCTTGAGTTCCTGGTCACCCGGCAACTGCAACATCTTTGTTGCAGCTTGATATCTCCGTCGCAACACGGTTTTTTCAGACATCGTTCAACATCGACTAACCTTCTTGAGTTTTCTAACCTAATCCACCGTGGTTTTCAAATTGGTTTGCAGACGGATGTAGTTTTTACGGACTTCAGCAAGGCATTCGATTCTGTGAACCATGCTCTGCTTATTCAAAAGCTCTCTTTATTAGGGTTCCCAACGAATCTTCTAGATTGGATTTTGTCCTATCTCTCTAACCGTACTCAACGTGTTTTGTTTTCTAACGTGTTGTCAAATACTGTTAATGTTACTTCAGGTGTGCCACAGGGAAGTCATCTGGGCCCGCTTCTGTTTATTTTATTTGTGAATGACCTTCCTCAAGTTATAACATACTCTACTACACTAATGTATGTAGGAAACGAAGGAAAGAGAGAGACACGAAGCGGTCGTGTTTTCGTCGTGTCGTCGGGATAGAGCAGTAATCGGCTCTGAGAGAGCCGATAGCAAGAGAGAGAGATAGTCAGTTGTCAGTTCAGCCACGCATCAGACGTACACGCATATAATTATTCACAAACACACTTGTAAAACTTGGAGCTGTTATAATTTTAAGTCCAACATACTTATCAAATAAATGTTACTCGTTGCCATCAAGCAACTTAAACTACTACAAATTGGGGGCTCGTCCGAAAATAAGCCCAAGACAACAACATTTGCAAGTGAGATTTGTGCGTGTATTTGGAAATTTTGGCGAACATGAGGCTAGAGCTACAAGGAGACAAGCGGCACAGAGACGACAATCTGAGCGCGTTCGTTCCAAAGAGAGCAGAAGCGACAAAACGACGGCAGACGGCAGCAAACACAGCAAGAATCAAAACCTTCGTTGTTGTTGTTGTGCATTGCGTCTGAGAGGCTAGAGCTACAAGGAGACAAGCGGCACAGAGACGACAATCTGAGCGCGTTCGTTCCAAAGAGAGCAGAAGCGACAAAACGACGGCAGACGGCAGCAAACACAGCAAGAATCAAAACCTTCGTTGTTGTTGTTGTGCATTGCGTCTGAGAGGCTAGAGCTACAAGGAGACAAGCGGCACAGAGACGACAATCTGAGCGCGTTCGTTCCAAAGAGAGCAGAAGCGACAAAACGACGGCAGACGGCAGCAAACCAGCAAGAATCAAAACCTTCGTTGTTGTTGTTGTGCATTGCGTCTGAGAGGCTAGAGCTACAAGGAGACAAGCGGCACAGAGACGACAATCTGAGTGCGTTCGTTCCAAAGGAAGCAGAAGCGACAAAACGACAGCAGCAAACACCAAGAATCAAAGAACATTGATTGTTGTTGTGTTGCACTGTGTCGGACGGAGACTACAACTACAAGAAGAGACAAGCAGCAAGGAGACGACCATTTTGTAACAGCAGAAGCAGCGACGATTCGGGAAGCGACAACGAGTTAACGGCGAACAGCGAGAGCAACGCAAGGCAACAAAGAGAGGACGGCAACAGCGACATCGACAGGCAAGCGAGATCTGGATGTGGTGGTGTGTGTGCGTCAAATTTGGAGTCTGGAAAGTTCTGCGCAGAAGCGAGAGTTAACAAGGGTAAACCCATAGTAAGGTGAGCGTTAACAGAGAAGCGATCGTTAACAGTGACGACTTTAAAGGCGTTTTCGAAATCGATGTTAACTGGAAAATTGTTAACAGGCCAGCAGTAATAAGGTTGTTTAAGTTGATTTAATTACATTTTCTTAGATATAAGCTAATATCAATTATTTTGTATTTAAATCGTCACGATGCAAGTTGAAGAGATAATGACACTGAGAGTCGCAGATTTGCGAGAGAAGTTAAGAGAGCTTGCGTTGCAGACGACGGGACGAAAGCGCGATTTGCAAGATAGACTATTAATACATCACGGCTTTCCAGTTGAGGATGAAGAAGAGTCAGAGGATGAGTCCGTAGTAACAGCAGAGGATGATACCGTAGCAGTTCAACCAGGTACGCGACAGGCAGAGTATAAATCTTGGTTTACGCTAAAAGACGTGGAAGGTAGTGTGTCACAATTTTCTGGTTCTAATAACCCCGACATCAATCAATGGATAGAGGAATTAGAAGAATGCGCAGCTACTGTTCAATGGAGTCAATTACAATTATTCATTTATGCCAAGCAGTTGTTAGTTGGTGCAGCAAAATCTTTCGTTCGTAGTTTGCGTGATATTCGTAACTGGAATTCGTTGAAGGCAGCTCTGTTGGATGAGTTTAGTGTTAAACTGTCGTCCGTAGAAGTACATAGAATGTTGCAAAAGCGCCAGCAGAAAAAAGGAGAGTCGTTGCATGAGTTTTTGTATGCGTTAATGGAGATAGCCAAGCCAATTAAACTAGATGATGAGAGTTTAATCGAATATTTTGTGGATGGTATACCAGACGCTAGGGCAAGTAAGGCAATGCTGTACCAAGCTAGAAACTTAAAGGAGCTTAAATTTCAGATCGATGTTTACCAGAAAGCTAGAGGCGGATCCAAGCCGATGAGTAAGAATTGGCCGCTGAGTAATAAAAGTGAGAGTTCGGTGAAAGGGTCGATGGCAGAGAATTTTAGGAAATGTTTTAAGTGTGGAGACAAATCGCATTTGAGGAAAGATTGTCCCAAAAATGATTTTTGTTGTTTCAAATGTGGCCAACCAGGACACCGTGCTGCAAGCTGTAATGTCAAGGTCGAAACCAGACAAGAAAAGAGATCGAATACGAACATTATTCGAGATAAGGAAGTCGTCAATAAGCCGTCAGGTATTTTCACTCCATCAGGTTTGGAATTAAAGGATATTAAGTACGCGAATTTGGTATTCCAAGGTTTGATTGATACTGGAGCAGATTTGTGTTTAATTCGCAGGAGGGTATTTTTGAAATTTGGAAATCTTGAACTGATCGGCCAGGAGAAATGTTTAACAGGTATTGGAGATAGTCAAGTTGTAACTTTTGGTAGCTTTTCGATACCAGTGAAAATCGATGAGATTGGAATGGAGGTAGAATTTCATGTCATTCCAGTCGAGGATATTGGTTTTGAAGCCATTTTAGGAAGGACTATTCTGGATCATGTGGACATGCAAGTTTCTAAGACAGGAACAAGATTTGTTCGTAGAGTTTGTGGCGAGGATAAAGATAAGAAACTTGATCAGGTAGCATCGTCCTCATGCGTGGAATTGTTTAATGAATATAAAGGCATTTGCATGTCAAGTATTGACGAAGTTGAGAAGGAGTTTTCAATTGATGTTGGTCATCTCAGTGAAGTACATGCTAGAGAGGTTAGGGGTATGGTAGGAAAGTACCAACCTCAGAGAAATGTAGATGCGCCGATAAAAATGAAAATTGTATTAGTGGATGAGATACCAGTTTTCCAGCATCCGAGACGATTACCGTTGTGTGAACAGGAAATCGTGGACAAGCAAGTGGAAGAGTGGCTGGCTCAGAAGATTATAAAGCCAAGTACATCGGAGTATGCATCACCAGTAGTGTTGGTACCGAAAAAGAACGGTAGCAAGAGACTATGCTGTGATTACCGAAAGCTGAATGAGAAAATAGTTCGCGATAACTTTCCAATGTCACATATGGATACAGTGTTGGAGAAACTGCAGGGTGCAAAGTATTTCACCACGTTGGATTTAACGAATGGTTTTTTCCATGTGCCTGTAGAAGTCGAGTCTCAAAAATATACGTCTTTTGTGACTCAGAATGGTCAGTTCGAATTTTTATATGTACCATTTGGAATTTCAAATTCTCCAGCGGTGTTTACCAGATTTATAATGGCTGTGTTGAGAGATTTGGTAAAGAATAATGAAGCAGCAGTCTATATGGATGACGTTATTATTTGTAGTCAAGATATAGAAGAGAGTTTGTTAAAGTTGAGAAAAGTACTGAAGATAGCGGAAATGAATGGGCTACGTATAAATTGGAGAAAGTGTCAGCTGTTACGACAAAAGGTTAATTTTCTGGGGTATATAATAGAAAAGAACACGATAAGACCAAGTGATGAGAAGACGAGGGCAGTCGAAAAGTTCCCAGTGCCAGTTGATAAAAAAACAGTGCAGCGTTTCATAGGATTGACTTCTTATTTCCGAAAGTTTATTGAGGGTTATGCTGTTATTGCAAAACCATTGACAGATCTGCTGCGGAAGGATGTTAAATTTGAATTTAAGGAGATACATCAGGTTGCGTTTGAACAACTAAAGGTAGCATTGATTAGTAGACCTGTTTTAGAAATGTACAACCCGAAGTTGGAGACAGAAATCCATACTGATGCATCAAAATGGGGGTATGGAGCCGTGTTACTGCAAAAGAGATTGGAAGACAGCCAATTCCATCCAGTTCAATATATGAGCCGTAGGACTAAGCCATGTGAAGAGAAATATCCTGCTTATGACCTTGAGGTTCTGGCAATTATCGAAGCTTTAGCGAAATGGCGTGTATACGTTTTGGGTATAAAGTTCAAAATTGTCACAGATTGTAATGCATTTACAATGACGATCAAAAAGAAAGACGTTGCTTTGAGAGTAGCACGTTGGGCCATGTACCTACAAGATTTTAATTATGTTATAGAACATCGCTCAGGAACGAAGATGAGGCACGTTGACGCGTTGAGTCGTGTATCTTGTTTTATGGTGACCGAAAGTATAGCTCATCGTTTGAAAGAAGCTCAGCTAACCGACGATTGGGTTAAGGCTGTTAAAAGTATTGTGGAGGACAAGGAATATGAGGATTATTATATTCAGAATCAGATTTTGTTTAAGGATCCGGATAAGGAGCTCATCGTAGTACCAGCTCAGTTGGAAAATGAGATTATATCAATAGCACATAAGCAAGGACATTTTTCAGTTAAAAAGACACAAGATATCATTGAAAAGTCGTATTATATTCCGAAGTTAAAAGACAAAGTATGGCGCGTAATAAATAGTTGTGTCGAGTGTATCATTGTCAATGAAAAGACAGGAAAACGTGAGGGTTATTTGCAACCAATAGACAAGGGTGATAGGCCGTTACAAACGTATCACATTGATCACGTTGGACCAATGGAAATGACTAAAAAACAGTACAATTATATACTGGTTGTCGTTGATGGATTTTCTAAGTTCGTTTGGTTATATTCTACACGTAGTACAGGTGTTGAAGAGGTCGTTAAGTGTTTGGAAATTCAGGGGACTAGTTTTGGTAATCCGAACAGAATAGTGACGGATAGGGGTGCAGCGTTTATGTCCAATTTGTTTCGTGAATATTGTGAGAGAGAGAAAATACAGCATTTAATGATTGCCACAGGCGTTCCACGTGGGAATGGTCAAGTCGAAAGGATGCACAAGATAGTGGTGCCTATGTTGTCGAAATTGTGTCAGGGTAATTCCGGTAGTTGGTATAAGCATCTAGGAAAAGTACAGCAAATGATCAACAGTGTTGAGCCGCGAAGTACCAAGGTAACACCTTTCAAGATATTGACTGGGCTAGACATGCGTATAGGAATGGATCCAAAAATAAAAGAAATATTGGAAGAATCACTTATCGAAGAGTTGAACAAGGACCGCGAAAAAATTAGAAAGGAAGTAGTTGAAAACATTGCACGGTTACAGCAGGAAAACAAGAAGAGTTTTGACTTAAAAAGGAAACTAGATAGACAGTATGAGGTTAATGAGCTAGTAGCTATCAAGCGTACTCAGTATGGTACTGGATTAAAGCTAAAAGGAAAGTATCTAGGGCCGTATAAGGTGGTTAGGGTAAAGAATCATGGAAGGTACGAAGTCGAGAAGATTGGGGATACTGAGGGTCCCTATAAGACCTCTACAGTTTCAGAATATATGAAACCTTGGCTAGACCCATCCGAGGCGAATGGTCCGTCAGGACAGCCGAATGTAGGAAACGAAGGAAAGAGAGAGACACGAAGCGGTCGTGTTTTCGTCGTGTCGTCGGGATAGAGCAGCAATCGGCTCTGAGAGAGCCGATAGCAAGAGAGAGAGATAGTCAGTTGTCAGTTCAGCCACGCATCAGACGTACACGCATATAATTATTCACAAACACACTTGTAAAACTTGGAGCTGTTATAATTTTAAGTCCAACATACTTATCAAATAAATGTTACTCGTTGCCATCAAGCAACTTAAACTACTACATGTATGCTGATGATGTCAAAATCTGTCTTTCTTACTCTGATTGATATTTGCACACACGCCTTCAACTTGATCTAAGTGAACTACTATTGTGGTGTTCAACTAATCTTCTTTTTCTGAACCTTTCCAAATGCAAACTTATGACATTTTACCGTCGCGCTCCTCATTTTGTCCCATATGTTCTAGGAAATCATGTCCTTGAGCGAATTTCGAGTTCAAATGACCTCGGAGTCCTTTTTGATCATAATATGTGTCTTAACACCCATATAGCTGCAACTGTAAATAAAGCTAAGGGTGTTTTAGCGTTCATCAAGCGTTGGTCCAAGGAGTTTGACGACCCGTACGTTACGAAACAACTGTACATCTCGTTAGTACGTCCTATATTGGAGTATTGTTCTTGTGTGTGGAGCCCGCAGTATAAAGAGCAGCAGGCTGTTATTGAATCCGTGCAAAAGCAATTTTTAATTTTTGCCCTTCGGAACTTTAACTGGGACTCGGGTAGAATCTTGCCACCCTACCGGTCTAGGCTAAATCTTATTGACCTGCCGTCGTTGCACCATCGCAGAATATGCAATGGCGTAATGTTCGTGCACAAGCTCCTTCTTGGGACTGTTGACTCCCAAACTCTCTTGGGTCAGATTGACTTGGCCGTTCCATCCAGACCTACCCGTACTTTTAGGCCTATCCGTCTACCCATATGTAGGTCTAATTATGCTGATCATGAACCTTTTAGGGTTTTATGCCATAATTATAACTCCCTCTGTCAAACCCTATCCCCTGAACTGTCTCTTAAACTAATTGCATGCAATATTTATAATCATTTAAATTTAGCTAACTTTTAACTTATCTTTTTCCGCCTTTAGTAACTAAGTACCATTATTAACAGATAATTTGTTAATTTAATAAATAAATAAAAATAAAAATAAAATAAAAATACTAAGTCAGTATGGCTCTCCTCCGGCAGGCGCCGCTAATATTAAACGACACGACAAAGAGTGCGTGCGAGAGAGACAGAAAATCAGTCTGAGCGTGACGTCGGGCGCAGCGTAGCCACTGAAAATTGATTTGTTCCTTTTGGCTATAAAAATTATCTGATCTAAACCAGATTCAGCAATCTGATAGATATGGTCGTTATCTATGATTCTGCGTTTTTAGTTTTCTCGAATGTGCAATATTGTGGATGCAACAGATTTTCGTTCTTTGTGGGGGCGGAAGGGGGTGGGTCGAAGTTTTGAGATATACGTTTTATAGTGAGATCTAACAGGAGTGCGGATACCAAATTTGGTTACTCTAGCTTTAATAGTCTCTGAGATTTTTGAATATCCCCAGATTTTCGTCCTTTGCGGGGGCGGAAGGGGGTGTGGCGAAATTTTGAAACAAAGTCGTCTCGGTCCGATATATTAGGAGTGTGGATACCAAATTTGGTTGCTCTAGCTTTTGTAGTCTCTGAGATCTAGGCGCTAATGTTTTACTCTAAGCAAAGCCGCCTATGCTACGTGTGTGTTAGAGAGAGACAGGGCGAGAAAAAATGAAATTGTTTTCTTGATGCTGGCTATAGTAAAAATACGATCCAATTCAGATTCCGCAGTCTTAAAGATATGGTCATTCTCTACAATTCTACGTTTTTGGTTTTCTCATATCTTTAAAATTGTGGATGCCACAGATTTTCGTCTTTTGTGGGGGCGGAAGTGGGCGGGGCGAAGTTTTGAAATATTTTTGTAGCAGTGACATATCACAGAAGTCTGGATCCAAAACTTCGTTGCTCTAGCTCTTATAGTCTTTGAGCACTAGGCGCTGAAGGGGACGGACAGACGGACGGACGGACGGACGGACAGACAGACAGGGCTCAATCGACTCAGCTATTGATGCTGATCAAGCATATATATACTTTATGGGGTCGGAAACGATTCCTTCTGGACGTTACACACATCCACTTTTACCACAAATCTAATATACCCCAATACTCATTTTGAGTATCGGGTATAATAAACATTCACCAAGGAGGCAACAGCCGCAAACAAATTTCGAAAGAAACAAAAGCAAAATCTGTATCACCAAAGCGGACGGCTTTGGGCAGCGGTGACGGTAGACGAGATAAGACACGGCTCAACAATTGAAGACGAGCTGCTAGAAACTTGTAAAATACAAAGTAGAGGCAAACTAGGAAGATAAAAATGTAATTGAAATTTGTAACTAATATCGCTGACAAATTAAAGTTCATTCAAAACAAAAAAAAATCAATAAAGAAGAAAAAATAAGGAAAAGCAAACCCAAAGTTAAATCAAGCAAATATAATTTTTTATGTCAGGCGTCATCTTTCACGGAAATTTGTCATTTGTTTTCCCACTGTCTTTCTTTATTGAGATAATCGCAGCCAAGAAATTCAAAGCCTGGGTGGCTACATTGCTACGGTTACATTGCTTGAGGGGCCCGAACTTGACGCCAACGCTAATAAAAGAGAGGCAGAAGAGAACTGACCTACGACAAAGACAAGGGGCGATCAGCGATCATACTTCGGGTATGAGCATTCATCATAACATTGAGGAATTCTTAGAATTAGCCGACGAGCACGATCCTGAGTGAAGGGTAGAAACGATGGGCGCTGCGCAGTTGCAAGCCATCATAGCTACGGCAGTCGGCTCGGAGCTAGATTTACAAAATCTAACTTTGAGCAGCCTTTTTTAGGCAATGAACAATCAGTTGCAGGCCTTGAAAATTCCGGCAACCAAGGCAAGGGCCTACGAGCCCTGGATGCGCTGCCATAGTTGCACGGGGTCCAGGAACAATATGTTTCTTGGCTTCAAGCAGCAAAGGCTAACTATGCGCTATACGAGAGGTACAAGGGGAGTGAGAAACACTACCAGGCGGTCCTCATAGTGAAAAATCGGGAAAGGAACTTTGATGCAATTATTAACCGCCTTGACTTAACGTATTCGGACAAACGTCCATTGCACTTGCTAGAGCAAGAATTCGCCAAGGCGGCATGTCCATCGTACAGTTTTATGAAGAGGGCGAGAAAAAACTTACCCTTCTCACAAACAAGTCGATTATGTCGCAAGACGCCACGCAGGCTCAACTTCTTAATGATAAGTGTAAGGCCGACGCACTCCGCGTCTTTATTTCAGCCCGCAAACGAAATCTCACAGACGTACTCTTTTCGGCACAACCAAAGATTTGCCATCGGCATTGGTCAGGAAATCGAAGCCAACCACGATAGTCATACGTTTGCGGCAAATTACGCAAGAGCAGTAGAGGATAAGAACAAGCAAAGAAGCCGGAAAATACGAGCCCGACTATTATAAAAGGCTGGGAAAAAACATATTTTACACGCGCGACCAGGGTAACCAGCAGGAAAATTGCCACCGAGGCGAGGAGAAGGTGGCGAAGATGGATGTCGACCCATCCTCCTCACAATATAGCCAGTCAACTAACTTCCAAAGGCAGCATGGACAAAATGCAAGTTTACCTGCTATGGCTGCCATTGGCAAAGATTTCCAACGGGGGGCGCACTAAAGGCCGGCTCTATCCCAGAAATAATCTGACCAGCACAGACAGATGATAAATCACATCGTTCAGGAAGTCCCGGAAACATAGGAACAACAATTTGATACAATAGTTAGAAGAAGAAGCAGTGGCTGAGATCGACGAAGAAAGTAATGAAGGGTATGACAGTGACACCTTCAATTTTATAGAGAGAGTCCCTGCTCCCGTTTTTCAAGCGTACAGTATAGGGGAAAACACTAAGCTTCTTAATAGATATGGGGCCGCTAAGAACTACATTAAGCCACTGAAAGAGCTTCAGCGATGCTATCATACCATCTTCGGCATAAAAAACCAGTTTTTCATCTAGCCAGAGCTGTCTACATTCCAACCCATCATGGGGCTTGACACATTAACTGAAGCTGGCGCCAGCATTAACCTGGGGACGAAAAAACTCTACCTCGGAAATTAAGTCTCTGAAGAGACTCTCTTAACGCAAGCGCTTCCGTGGTCCTACTTGAAGCCGCTAACGCTGCCGTCCGGAGGGATGTTGAGGCTCCCTCAACCTCAACTCTGTTGAAATTTGAAGTGTAACCATAATATGATCTGTCTGGCAACGCTAATTAACATAATGTACATGAACAGCGAGAGCCTCTGTTATCTCTCGTCTCTCCTATTCGTATGTAAGTACATATGTACACATGTCATCTCTTCAGTTCTGAATAAACCACTTATGAGCACAGACGCGTCGTTCTCTATTTAATACATGACAAAAGGCGCAATACTCAATAGGTTATGGGCCCAGATCACCGAAAGATCGGGCGTGTATTAAAAACAATTAAAAAACCGTGGTAGAACTGGAAGTTAATATTTTGTTTGATGCAATTGCAAATAAATCGTGCACCAGTTAGAAAGTAGCGTGTAGCAATTAAAACAAAATGAGTGTGTCTCTGCAAATTGAAAAATTGGGGGAAGACAATTACGATGTGTGGTCTATGTCCATGCGTAGTGTATTGATCACAACGGATTTTTGGACATATGTAAGTGGTAAAACCGAAAGGCCACAGGAGGAAGCAGCAGGAACACAGGAACACTTGGCACAGTGGGACAAGGCTGATCAAAAGGCGTTGGCATGTATTATATTAAATGTAAAAGCAACGCAGTTGATGCACATAAAGTCGTGCACAACGTCGAAGCAGGCGTGGCAAAAATTACGCGATGTACATGTGTCAGTGGGACCAGTGCGAAAGGTACAGTTATACCAAAAACTTTTGCGGCAAAATATGCAAAACGGTGATAACGTGGTACAATATGTAAATTCTTTCGTGGAAATTACTGAAAAGTTAGCCGAGCTAAATGCACAGCTGCGTTGTTAAGCAGCGAAAAAATTTTTGGTGTATCGACAGTGGGGCAACATCGCATATGTGTTGTAATAAAAATTTGTTTGAAACCTTTAATAAGAAAAACACAACCATTATGTTGGCTGCAGAAAAGTATATTGAGTCCCTAGGTATTGGAGCTGTAAAAATTAAATCAAATGAAACAAATATAGAATTGCGAAACGTGTTGTATGTGCCGGATTTAAAAATGAATTTTTTGTCGGTGAGCAAAGCAGCCGAGTTCGGGAATGTCACTACATTCGGAAATTCAGAAGCTTTAGTGCGAAATAAACATGGACATATAATGTTGCGAGCGGTACAAGAAAACAATTTATACGTGTATGGAGTGGAAAAAACCACTGATGCAGTGCATTTGATATCCGATATATCTCTTGCAAAAAAATGGCATAGCCGCTACGGGCATTTAAATTTTCAAAATTTAAAGAATCTTTGTGAGAAAGAACGTGTAATCGGGATGAAAATTAAAAACGTATCCGTAAACACAAATTGCGACACATGCAATAAGGCTAAAATATGTGCATTGCCGTTCCCACAAAATGCAGAACGTGTTACGAAAAGTGTTCTCGAATTGATCCATAGCGACGTATGCGGACCTATGAATGTTAAATCTCTGGCTGGAAACCGTTATTTTGTTACATTTATAGACGATTACTCGCGAAAAATTCACGTATATTTTATGCGCGCCAAAAATGAAGTTTTTGAGAAATTTAAAATGTATAAAAGTTATGTTGAGTGCCAAACCGAAAAAACAATCAAAGCCTTGCGAAGCGATAACGGTACTGAGTACATAAACAATGAATTTACAAATTTTTTAAATGCGTGCGGAATAAAAAGAGAACTAACGGTGCCTTACACACCTCAGCAAAACGGCGTTGCTGAGCGCGCAAATCGTACAATCGTTGAAATGGCTAGGAGTATGTTAATTCATGCAAATTTAAAAGAATTTTTGTGGGCTGAAGCCGTTCAAACTGCAGTATATTTGAGAAATAGATGTCCGACCAGAGCGTTAAATGGATGCACCCCCTTCGAGGCTTGGAACAAGCGCAAGCCGTCGGTAAACCATCTGAAAATATTTGGTTAACGCGCATTTGCACTGGAAAAAACCAAAAAAGGCAAATTCGTTGCAAAAGGAAAGGAGTACATTTTTGTTGGCTACTCTTTTGCAGCAAAAGCATATCGTTTATATGACCAAGAAAAGCGAATGATAGTGGAACGCCGAGACGTCAAAATTGTGGAGGGTGAGTTCGTCAAGGAAGTAAATGATATTTACGAAAATAGAGATCAGACTGAGGATCTTGCAAAAATCATCATACGCTTTGAGTCAAACGAAGAACCTGTGCAGGTAAAAACTGTTGTTGAGCCCGAAGACGAAACGATTAGCAACATTGACAACAGCGATGATGATGAGGAGGAGTACTTCGTAAGTGCAAGCGATCCAGAACAGAGCCGCAGCTCAGATGAAGAAGACATCCCACAAATACGTGGCCCAGGAAGGCCAAAAATCATTCGTACTGGTCAACCTGGCAGACCAAAGAAGCAGTACAATGTCCTCAACAATCTTAGCTGCTCCGATGACATTGAGACTCCACGGACCGTTGCAGAGGCGTTGCAAAGCCACGATGCAGAAGAATGGAAAAAATCTATGCGAAAGGAATTCGATGCACTCGTGTCAAATAATACATGGACTCCTGTCAATCTTCCGCCCGGAAAAAAGGCTATAGGTTCAAAATGGGTTTTCAGAATCAAACGCAACCAAAACGGTGACATTGAAAGGTTTAAGTTGAGACTTGTGGCACAAGGATGTGGCCAGCAGTTTGGCGTTAACTACTGGGAGACATATTCTCCAGTGATACGTTATGAGACAATCCGAATGTTATTTGCGATTGCTGCAGAAAAGCAGTTACACATGCATCAGGTGGATATCTCTAACGCGTATCTCAACGGTAAACTCCAAGAAGTCGTCTATATGAAGCACCCCGTAGGCTTTATAGATGAGCAGAACCCCCACAAGGTACTAAAACTTCAAAAGGCTATCTATGGGCTGAAGCAGTCTGGAATGACACATTGAACGAGGTGCTGGTTAACATGGGCTTTAAAAAAAGTCAACACGAGCCATGTCTATACGTCAAACAGCATCAACAAGGCTTCAGTTATATAGCAGTTTACGTCGACGACCTGATAATCATCTGTCCAAAAGAGATGGACGTCAGCGCGATCAAGCAAAATATCGCATCCGTATTTGAGATGAAAGATGGAGGTCAACTCAACTTTTTCCTAGGCATGGAAATTCATCGAGAAGGCAAACAAGGCGCCCTCA
The DNA here is from genome assembly GCF_003369915.1 of Drosophila miranda. NCBI lineage: Eukaryota > Metazoa > Arthropoda > Insecta > Diptera > Drosophilidae > Drosophila > Drosophila miranda. Next base: position 33,861,619 of record NC_046674.1, read on the forward strand.
AGCTATGCCAGAAGAGGTATATTGAAAGCGCTTTGAATACTTTCGGTATGCAGGATTGCCGTCCAGTCGCAACACCACTTGACCCAGGTTTTCACGTTGGTTGTAAAGATGAAGAATGTGTAAAGGTAAATAAGACATATTATCAATCACTTATTGGTTCGCTCATGTACTTAGCAGTTTTGAGCCGGCCCGACATTCTTCATGCTGTGAGCAAACTATCACAGCGAAACCAAGACCCTCATGTGGAGCACGAAACTGCAGCTAAGCATGTGTTGCGCTATTTACGAGGCACAATGAATATGAGCATCATCTACCAAAAGTCTGGAGAGCCAGTAAAAGGGTTCGCCGATGCTGATTGGGCAAATGACAAGCTGGACCGAAAATCATATTCCGGATACGTTTTCTTCCTAGCTGGTAGTGCGTTTTCGTGGACATCAGCCAAGCAGAGCGTCGTCGCCATGAGCAGCACCGAAGCAGAGTATGTGGCGCTATCAACAGCCGCTAGAGAAGCAGTATATCTACAAGGTCTGTTGCAAGAGATTGGATACACAAATCAAGGGCCAATGGCTATCTATGGTGACAACCTCAGTGCGCATCATATTGCGAAAAATCCTATTCACCATAAACGCACAAAGCATATAGATTTAAAATATCATTTTGTTAAAGACAAAGTAGAAAGTATAGAGATAAAACTTAAATATGTATCCACACAGAAAAACGTTGCCGATGTATTAACCAAAAGTTTATGTAAGCAAAAGCATTATAGATTTGTAAAATCGCTTGGATTAATTGATTAATACATTGTAATCACAAAATATTATGCTTAAGCAAAAGTGTTGAAATTTGAAGTGTAACCATAATATGATCTGTCTGGCAACGCTAATTAACATAATGTACATGAACAGCGAGAGCCTCTATTATCTCTCGTCTCTCCTATTCGTATGTAAGTAAATATGTACACATGTCATCTCTTCAGTTCTGAATAAACCACTTATGAGCACAGACGCGTCGTTCTCTATTTAATACATGACAAAAGGCGCAATACACAATAAACTCCCATAACTACTTCTTTTCCAACTAACACCTCTACGTCCACTGCTCCCGTCTCAGTCTCTTCTGCGGGTCTCGTAGTTACCAAATTTAACTTCAAGGTCAAGCGAAACATCTCCTCTTTTAAAATTCTCGTCCCTGATAAGCATGTTAATAGATTGCTCGACCCCTCTTTCTGGCCGGTGCATACGATTTGTCACCTCTTTACAAATCGTCCCACCAGCCCGGATCATCGAGTAGGTTTTCTTCCAACTCCATCTGCTCCATCTGCAACTCCGTCTGCTACATCTTCTGTAGTAAAAAACTAGCTTCCTCTAGTACGTTAAAGATTGCCTATCAAAACGTTCGTGGCTTGGGCAGCAAGCTCAACAAGTTACATACTAATAGTGCAACTTTTGAGGCCGACATTATCGCTTTCTCCGAAACCTGGCTTCATCCCTCAATCTCTGATTCTGAAATCCTTATTGACAAATTTAACATTTATAGATCGGATCATCCATCTCGTGGTGGTGGTGTCCTTACTGCTGTCAGTTCTGACATAGCATCCCAACTTTTTTCTGTCGAACCTCATAACAATATTGAAATTATAGTAGTTAAGCTTCGACTCTCCTCGATAAATCTATTTATATCGTGCTCTTACATCCCACCGTCCTCTGAATTTTCAACCTACATGCTTCACGCAGCCCTTTTTCAAACTGTTTCGTCCCAACTTAATGAGTCCGATTTTCTTATCGTCCTCGGAGATTTCAATCTTCCAAATATTTCCTGGCCTCCATCCAAAGACTCCAACTAGATTTTCCCAATCATGCAGCACGATTTCGTTGATTCTCTGTCCGACTCATCATTGGGTCAGATAAACGGCATATGCAATAGCATTCGTAAGATTTTAGACCTTGTCTTTACTACCGACTCTACGAACACTTTAGTACACAGAGGTTCCCCTCTATCTTTTCCCGAAGACCTTTACCGTCCTACCCTGGAAATAGATCTCCAGCTGCCTTCTCCTGGTCCCACCAAATCCTGCATAAAGCCTTCAGCTATATTTTGCTTCAAGAGGGCCGATTTTATCTCTTTGAATAGCGCACTTTCTCTGATAGATTGGTCATTCCTCGACGACTTTCGTGAGATCGAGCCCGCCACTAACGCTTTCTATAGCACTGTTTTTTCCATCTTTCCTACCTTTGTTCCATTAGTTTCTCCTCTCAGAAATCTTTCTGGCCCTATTTGGTTCACTCCGCGGCTAGTAAACCCAAGGAATATAAAATCTTGTTTATATAAGAGGTTTAAACTGTCTCGCATTTGGCAAAATGTAAGCTCAACTTTAAACGAGATCCTAAACAATTCTTTATGTTTGTTAACTCTAAACGTAATTCTTCACAATATCCCTCTTCTTTACACTTTAATGGTACTTACGCAGATAACAATTCCGATATCGCTAACCTATTTGCTTCATTTTTTCAACTTTGCTACTCTGTTCCTTCTAATAACATGCGAGAATAGAGGATTCTCGCCTCACCCCACGACTATCCTGCCGCGCAATCATATCCTATCTTTTTTAATAGTTCAAGTTGTATCCACCCCCCCCCTTTATTGTAATGATGACCTTCTAACTAATTTAAAATCATGTAAATTTTCTTTCTCCACTGGTCCAGATTTGGTTCCCAGTGCCGTGCTCAAACTCTGTGCGGATTCTCTTTGCGTGCCCCTCTTGAAACTGTTCAACCTCTCTCTCGAGCTTGGTGATTTTCCCACCGTCTGGAAAGAATCCTACATAATTCCTATTCATAAAAAGGAGTCTAAATCAGACGTCTCAAACTACCGTTGTATCTCCAATTTATCTGCCATTCCTAAACTCTTCGAAAAAATTATTACTTCTCAGCTCCAACACTTTTGTAGTTCCCTGTTATCAGAATCACAGCACGGAGTTGTAAAACGTCGCTCAGTTTCGTCTAACCTCCTTGAATTTTCCTCCTTTGTAACTGCCGGATTTGCAAAGCAATGTCAAACTGTTGAGTTTATACTGATTTTAGTAAAGCTTTCGATTAAGTTAATCACAATCTCCTCATCCGACTAAACTTCTTCACTTCACTGCGTACCTTTGCAATCGTTCTCAGCGTGTCTGCTTCCAATCTTCTCTTTCTAAACCTGTTTTTGTCTCTTCCGGTGTGCCGCAAGGTAGCCATCTCGGGCCATTATTATTTAACCTCTTTATCAATGATCTTCCCCAAGTTTTAACTAATTCACGAGTCCTAATGTATGCTGACGATGTCAAGCTATGTTTTTCCTACAGCGATCCGGTGTCCCCGTTAATTCTTCAATCGGATCTCGACGCTCTCAACAATTGGTGTACTATTAACGCTCTTCCTCTTAACATTTTCAAATGTAACGTCATGACCTTCCATCGCAACAAGCCTTACCTTTTTGACTTCACAGTTAATAACATTTCCTTGGAACGCCTGTACAAAGTTAATGACTTAGGCATTATCTTCGTTCCGAACTTATGTTTTAATTCTCATATATCCGCTATTTCGAATAAAGCCAAAGGAGTCCTTGGCTTTATCAAAAGATGGTCGAAGGAATTTTCTGACCCCTATACCACTAAACTACTCTACGTTTCTCTTGTACGGCCTATCTTGGAATATGGTTCCTGTATCTGGTCTCCCCATTACCAAAAATATCAAGATATGCTTGAGTCCGTTCAAAAACAATTCCTTATCTTTGCCTTGCGCCGACTTAATTGGGACCCCTCTCGTCATCTTCCTTGTTATGAGAGTCGGCTGCGCCTCATTAACTTGCACTCTCTTGAAAGCCGTAGAACTTGTCATGGAATTCTCTTTCTCCACAAACTTCTCCTAGGCGCGGTTGAATCTTCGGCCCTCATTAGCCTTATCAGAATTGCTGTCCCATCCCGCCCGACTAGGCATTACTTTCCTCTCCGTCTTCCTCTCTGTCCTTCAAACTACTCTGACCATGAATCTTTCCGTAGCCTTTGCCGCGATTACAATAAATTTTTCCATCTTTTTTCCTTTGATACTTGCGCTTCCAAAGTAAAATCTTCTTTAATGAATAATTTAAGTTAACTTCTTTCGGCCTTGTATTGTGTTACCGTACTTTCCAGTAGCAGATAATTTTATGATCTGTACATTCCTATTTTTACACAGTTTAACTGTCCATTGAACTCTAAACATTAAACAAGTGCACCAACGTCAACTCCACAAGGGTGGACGACACAGAGGTACCCCCAACAGTAAGAGACGATTTTTAAAAAATGATGTCCAGACGTATAAGAGCATTTGCAAACATGAATAAAATGCTGCCCTTGAATACGACTTTAGTAGCCACAATCAGAACCGACGACCAGGAACCAATCTACTCGAAAATTTACCCTTTCCCGATAGGATCCACTGATTTTGCCAATGACGAAGTAAAGGGCTTATTGACGAACAAAATTATTCGGCCGTGCAGGTCTCCGTACAACAATCCCATTTGGGTTGTCAGATAGATAGAACTATACCGGACAAGAGCCCAATGCCTTGTATTTCCATAATTCTTTCAAATCTTGGAAAAGCAAGATACTTCACTGCCCTTGACCGAAAGACTAGGTACAAATAACGCTATCTGAACGCGATCGTGAAAAGACCTTATTTTCGGTAAGCGGAGGTAAATATGATATTTTCCGTCTGCCATTCAGGCTCTAGAATGCATCAAGCATTTTCTAGCGTGCCATCGATGATGTGTTGCGGGAGCATATCGGGAAGATATTCTACGTATACGTTGACGACAGATAACTATAAATTCAAAGACTCAACTTCTGAACGTGAACAAAAACCCTCCTGACCCGGAATAGAATTTTGATGCTCGAACTGCAGAACATAATGATCGCCACCGCTTTGGGAAAACTAAATATCATAAATCCAGCTAAAATCGATAGTAATGATTTGAAGACGATTTTGAATGAAAGTTCCACCAGTATCAGCGTAACCCAATTATTTGGCGTTGCCATTGTGAGGGTACTACTTAATAAAAAATTAATTATATTTATAATTGAGATACCTAGACCTAAATTTATCTATAAGAAAATAACTATTTTTTCTGTCGCCCATAGCGGAGTAGTAATCCGACTACCCGAGAATAACGTAATCAACGACGCTGTCGCCATCGTGAACGTGGACAATGGTCCGGAGTATCGAATTTCAGGGACGTACCTGGTGACCTTTGACCGGGAGGCCTCCATCAACCGTTCAACGCACACCAACTTCAACAGAGCACCTGAAAAGGCTCCCAGGTGTGACAGCGGCCACCAGAATTAAAGTGACGGTGCATTATGCGCTATAAAGTTTGCCGTATCTCCACAAACTCAACGAAGACAATCTACAGTGCATCTCGGAAATGCATACTGGCCTTATTACTGGGCGGGTGATATCCACAACCAGAGGTATTGCTGCCATACTAGCGGTAATCTTTTGGTGTGTGCGGCGTAAGCGGCGCGAAGGAGTAGGTTGCTGCTGCTGCTGTTCTGCAGGTGTGGAAAGACATGGGCTTGAGGACGGCCAAGTCTTGAAGGAGGGAGTAGTTATTAATTGCGACGTTCTGTAAGATTTCTGAGTAGGTATATTCGCTGACCGTGGGAGCGCGACCGTCGCGACCACCGGATGCCAGCCAGCATCGGACACCAGACCCGAGGCGCAATGTTGGCATTTAGGCAAAATAGCGTCGGCCCTGGCGGACGACTAGCGAGGCCTAGAGATCTGGAATTTTGGGTATCATAAGTTAGTCTTTAGTGATCCGGCAAGTGGCAGTAACAGATATGTACTTGCTTTGCCTTCATTAAATAACTCGCCAACATCTGTCTTTATATATCAACCGAAGTATCTGCAGGGTGCGCCATCTTTTAGTACGGTTTGGAAATAGTGGAAATATGAAAAATAGTCGTTCAATTGTTCTAGCTCAACGCGCATATCGCAAAAAGCATCGCGGCAAACAGGCACCGAATGACAAGACTATTCGTCGTTTGGCGTCGAATTTTTTTGAGCAAGGGACAGTAGGAGATCGTCAACATACCCTTAATCAACGACCAAGACGTTCTAATGAACTTGTTGAAGTAGTGAGAGAGACCGTTTCCCAAGACCCAATCGTTTCGTATCGTCGTCGCGCTCAGAATTTTTGCGTCACTAAAACCACAATGCGGCGTATTTTGAAGGATGATTCACGCTTGTTTCCGTATAAAGTGCAATTAACACAAAAACATTTTCCATCCACGTCGCTTGGAATACGTCTAAACATTCCAAATAGGCGATATTGACTGGCTACCCAGATCGCCGGATTTAACCCCTACGGACTTATTTTTGTGGGGCTTTCTAAAAAGTAACGCTTACGCCAACAAGCCTCAGACTATAGACCAGCTTAAGGCAAACATTCGTTCCGAAATCAACGCTATAACACCAGTGATGCTCGAAAAGGTAATGGCAAACGCAGAAAAAAAGCGCAATTTGTAATTGCTAATAGAAGCGGCCACTTATTTATTATTATTTTTTTATTTTCAAAACATAGTCTATATATATTGTAAAGAGCCAAACCAAATAAAAGTACCTCACTTATGAAAATCGGTTGTTTTTTTTAAGTTATTCGATGTTTCCATACCGTAATAAAAGATGGCGCATCCTGTATTATGAAAGAAGTTATTCATTTAATATAAATCAAACGACGGTTGTACCAAATATTCCGTCCGTCAGTCCTATGAGCGCCTGGATCTCAGAGAGTATAAAAGCTAAAGCAACGACATTTTGATATTTCACTGTTACAAATTTATCTCAAAACCTCGCCCTGCTCCTTTCCACCACCACAAAGAACAAAATCTGTAGCCTCCCCAAATTGGATGATACGAGAAAACCAAGAACGCAGAATCGCAGCAAATTACCATAACTTTAAGATTGCCGAATCTGGATCAGATCGGAGTGTCATTATAGCAAAAAAGAACAAATCAATTTGCAGTGGCTTCGTAAACACGCTTACTTATTTTCACTCTCTCACACCCCCTTCGTAGTTGAATGTGTGCGCCCTCTGGGGAAGAGGAGCCATACTTACAAAGAATCGGATATAAGTGTATATTCGCTTCCGTAGCAGCGACTCCCCCTCGTTTTATTTTTTGCCTCTATTGTGCTGGTGGCTTTTATTTTCACACTTATGATTTTTAGAGTGTGTATTTTTGAGGAAATTGTCACTTATTCTTATTCTTTTTTTTTTTTTTAATCTTTTGGACGATGATATGCAATGTCTGCATCTTACAAGTGGTGATGCAATTACTGTAATTACTGCATAAAATGGCCCGTGTGACACCAGCAGATGGCTGTGACGCGCGGATCCCAGGCAAAACGGCACCATGATGCGCGGCGCGTAGCCGCTCCGAGAAAAATTAGTACTAAACATTATTAGGAGAATTAAGCATGCATTCAAAATACAAATACCACTACAATTACTAATTACGAGAAAGGTATGTGAGTACTAGTAAAATAATAAGAGGAAGAGTGGTGGGAAGGGTTAGTGGTGGATATAATATGGTAAAGGGAATTATAATCCGAGCAGAAGACCTTAAACGGTTCATGGAAGGTGTTCGGAGCAGAACCCAGCCGATTAGCTGCTTGCCAAATAGCACCTAATTCTTGGCCCTCAGCCGCTTATTTTGTTTGTTACTTATGTCTATGTCACTCATTTGTTTGTTAAAGCTTTGCGCTTGCTTGCCCTGCTAAACGCTCTCTGCCAGCTCGCTCTTCGCTATCTCCGCTTTGCGTCTGCCTACCGACGTCGGCCGAGCGAAGCTGCGCTTAGCGATCGGAGCGGCAATGTAAAGGGCAGGCAAGCCACACTTGCAATTTGGATGTCGCATTAAAGAACATATCGTAATTTTATTTCTGCGCCGAGTTTTATTTAATTCGAAATAATTAGTCGGCCGATTGGGGATAAAAAACATTATCTCCACATAAAATTTGGTGACCCCGACGTGATCTCTGAGTTGCAGTGTCAATTAATAATCATTCGCGATCGACATTTGTTAGCCCTAGCAAATTTTCGGCGGTTAAGCACAATTCGGTGCTAAAACACACTTACATACACCTACATACACGCATTGCTGGCTATTAATTTCTCTGTCGCGACAATTTGGTCAGTGCAGTGCGGTAGGCAGTGCAGCGAACTCACTAATACACACAAGCGGAGTACAAAGCGGAATCGGACAGCTCGCACAGCCGCATAGCTAAAGGCATTAGCTGTAATCCCTTTGCTTTCGGTTCCCACGCTTATACGTATACAGGGTGTATTTTTTGGTCGTGCTGAGTGACTCTTTTAAAACCTCAACATGGCAGCACCTGAGCCTACCAATGTCGCGAACGCAGCAATGCCGAGTGATGTAGATTTCTACAAGCACAAGGCCGAGTCCATCGCGCGCCAACTAAAGGCCATGGATCGCTTTCTCACCAAGGAAGAGCTTGCCGAGTTAGATGAGGCAGAACTTCAAGCTCGCTTAGAGCAAATCGAGCGAATGAATGCGGATTTCGATGCCGCTCAAACGAGCCTTGAAAGGCTGGATTTCCTGCAGTTAGCCCATGATGCCCGGCTGGACTTTTCGAATGTTTATGTCAAGGTTAGGTCCAGGCTGTCGCGGGAGTTGATGGCTGCTCGCACGGTAAATGTTGCCAATTCAACGGCTCGGCATACTCTCGAGGGGAATTCGTCGTTGTTCGCTTATAATAGTATAGGCCGTTCTCGAATGCCCGAGTTGCAGCTTCCGCGATTCGGGGGAACTACATGGATTGGCCAGAATTCCACTCGATGTTCTCGACAATGGTGCACAAAGACCATCGTATACCAATCATCGAAAAATTCCAATATCTTCGTGGATGTCTAGATGGTGCTGCGCTGGATACGATTCGTTCCTTGGAACTTTCTGAGGAGAATTACGACAAGGCGTTGAATTTGCTAATGTTGCGATTCGATAATAAACTGTTACATTTTCAGGCACACGTCAAGGCTATTTTCGGGCTGCAAGGGGTGGAGAAGGGCTCAGCTATCGGCTTGCGCGCGCTCAGCGACAAAATCAATTCGCACTTGCGTGCACTTCAGACCTTGGCGACCCCGCAGGAGATTTCGGATGGGTTGCTGATCTTCATCATAGGCACAAAACTGGACCACAAAACAAAGGAGAAATGGGAAGAGAACTTGCCGACGTCAGGATTGCCTCGGTGGTCAAGCATGGCCTCATTTTTGGAAGCGAGATGTCGGATGCTGGAGAATTTGGGATCAGCCATGGCAACAAGTCCTAGTCAACAGGTGGGAGAAGACAAACCTGTCACCCTTATCACCTCCAGTAACGACCATCCTAACCCCATATGTAACCATTGCAATTCCTCCGAGCATTACATATCTAGATGTCAGGCATTCCTGAATCTCTCTGCGTTTGAACGATACAAAGAAGCAAAGAAGAGCCGCTTGTGTTTGAACTGCCTCAACAAAGGCCATGAATTGCAGAGGTGCAGGTCAGGACTTTGCAGGCATTGCCAGGCCAAACATCACACGCTACTCCACATTCCATCGGGAACTGGTGCTTCATCTTCCTCTTCACCGGCCGAGGAATCGATCCAGCAAGAGGCCGCGACTGTGCTTCTAGCAAGCGGGTGTTCTAGCCCTCCCCCCTCGATCCAGAAATCTCAGCCTAGCCAGAACGTGTTGCTACCTACTGCCCTCGTCCATGTAACAGATCGTTATGGGGCGCTTATCCCATGTCGTGCCATTTTGGATTCTGCATCACAGGCAAACTTTGTAACATCTAGACTTGCTGATCAGTTGCAGTTGGATCATCGCTCGTCTTATGTTCACATCTCTGGAATCGGAGATTCCATTCTACCTTCGAGCAAGTCTGTACATATAGTTGTACAATCCCAGGACGCAAGCTATCGAGCTTCCTTCGCTGCAATTGTCACCAGCTCAATTACGGAAATGCAGCCTAACTTCGGCGTAGACGCAAAGGATTGGCCAATGCCGAGTAATCTAAAACTAGCTGATCCTAATTTCTCCAAGCCCCAACGTATCGATCTGTTGATAGGTTCTGGTTTGTTCTTCGATTTAATGTGCGTCGGACAGATTCGACTATCAGCCCAATTGCCAACATTGCAGGAGACAAAACTTGGTTGGATAGTATCAAGAAGCATTAATAGCTCGGAGAATAAGCGTGCAGCTTTAGCCGCTTTTGAAAATTCCTCGTGCATCTCTATTGACGATTTTCGACCCACAACGCTGGAGTACCAAAACTTAGAATAGCAATGCAGAAAGCAGCTGCTCGAGTGCCAGGTGCAAGTGGAAAAACTGCGATCGGAGAATCAGGAACTGCAGCGCGAACTTTTCAATATATTAAAAACCTACATATCCACGCCAAATGAAATTCAACTTTCAACAGCCGCCTTCGTAAAGAAGTGCCGATTGCTGCGTTCGACGATCATCCCAGCGTAGCCGCCAGCTGCGCCCAAGCAAGCATCTTCAAGAGGGCCGTTGGAAAAATAGCGGTTCTGCCCCTTCAGGATGGATCTGTTGAAAGCCTTTGCCTTCCAACGGGGGGTGAATGTTCGGAGCAGAACCCAGCCGATTAGCTGCTTGCCAAATAGCACCTAATTCTTGGCCCTCAGCCGCTTATTTTGTTTGTTACTTATGTCTATGCCACTCATTTGTTTGTTAAAGCTTTGCGCTTGCTTGCCCTGCTAAACGCTCTCTGCCAGCTCGCTCTTCGCTATCTCCGCTTTGCGTCTGCCTACCGACGTCGGCCGAGCGAAGCTGCGCTTAGCGATCGGAGCGGCAATGTAAAGGGCAGGCAAGCCACACTTGCAATTTGGATGTCACGCATTAAAGAACATATCGTAATTTTATTTCTGCGCCGAGTTTTATTTAATTCGAAATAATTAGTCGGCCGATTGGGGATAAAAAACATTATCTCCACAGAAGGAATAAAATGATCTACAAAGTGGAAGGAACAACGGTATAAAATTTCTAGTGAGTCTAATAGGAATCGCGAAGCTTATGCGGCTCAACAGATCAGGGCTGTCTATGTCACCCCTGATCAAGTTGTGCACAAAAATCACACAAAGCATTTTTATACGGTTAAATAAGGATGGTTAACTAATAGCAGTCTACTAGAGTAAGTCTCACACCCACATCCCAGTTAAGGCCCCGCAGAGCAAAGATTAAAAAGTTTTTCTGTACTGAATCTATACGGTCCTGGTGTACTTTGTACTGAGGGCACCATACACAGGAGACGTATTCTAAGATCGGTCAAACTAGCGAGGTGTACAGAGCATTTGTTATATAGGGGTCTCCAAATTCCTTTGACCACCACTTTATAAACCCAAGCATGCCGATGGCCCTACTTACCATGCACTGTGGGCCAGCGATCCCATTTTTTGACGTAAATTAAAATAATAAAGCTGGAGACTTCAAATTTTGTACACAAAATATTATCCTTTCTTTAGTTTGAGTGTCATGGGTTTTGCTATGTTTGCAAAATTAGGAATGAATTTCCTGTAGAATCCGCACAGACCTAAGAATGACTTTATTTGTTTAGTCGTTTCCGGTATTGGAAATTTGACGATGGCAGAGATCTTGCCTGGATTTGGTACTATTCCTTCAGTAGTGACTACATGACCTAGAAATTCAGTTTCCTTTCCTATCCATTTGTATCTTTAAGTTGGCGTCTCTCAACTTTTCAAATACTCTCTGTTCAGGCCAGCAGTAAACAATTTCCGCGCACTGTGCCAACTCCGTGCGCCCCGGTCCCAACTCGCTCTCGCGCGCTCGGAGGGGCGCTCGGATCCACAATCCACGATCCACACGGCGCTCACAGCAGCAAAAGCATCATAAGGCATAGAGTTAGTTAGTTATGTTTTCACCCCCGCTTCAACCTGTCGACATACCGCGCGAATACCCAATAAGGAGTTTAAGCTGGAACATACACCTCGCCGTTGGATAATTGAACCTCGATCCGCCCCACTACAAACATTGGTCCTTCGAGCCGGATCTTCGCCTTCCCCATAAGGAGAAGCTCACCCCAGCCAGCATCGGCGGATCGCTCCAAGTTCAAGATAAGTACTCTTTGATTGTGCCTAACAACAGTGCAGTGATTTTGTTTTCCATCCCAGTCCGAGTTCCCGTGGCATATGTACATACATATGTATATACATATGTATTTATTTCTCGCTCTAGCTCCAAATTAAACCATACTTCGTTCTGCCAACGGTTGTGGGCTCCTACTTCTCCAAAGGTTTAATTTGATCCGAGCAAGCTCCTGCGGTCAACCTCCGATCCAGTGTATATATTCCTACCTCTCCCAGCTACCAGCTGAGCTTTGGTTGCTGACATATGCACATGCATACAAGCACATGTACACATCGCAACGCAATCCAAGCGGCTGGCAACAAACATAAAGGCATATTCTTGCAATTATTTTTGTTGTTTATTCCGTGCATGCTCAACGTTCCATAGTTTGTCGGTTTTATAAGGAAATAAAATAAGAAATCACTGCGCCTCCTTATTTAACTAATTATACTACCAACAAAATAACGATCCATACATACGGCACATACATATGTACATATTTATTTTACACATCTATACGTACGCATTTTAAATTAGCATATTCTTGCACATCTATATAATATACATATTGTATATAAAAAAGTTATCCACCGTTTTACCCGTTGTTTGACATCTCTTCAACCCAAGCCGCGGTACATAGCACTTACAGCCATACATACACACATAAAAGCAGCAGCAGCGGTGCATTCTTTTCGTTTTTCTTTTCGCTTTCGCTTCTCCACCGTTTGCCTGCGTTGTAGTTGTTCGGAGAATATTTTTCGGTGCCGCGCTTGACCGTAACGGAACGCCAAGTGACGCGCTACCCTGCATTTCGAGAGTATTTCGAGTTTTGAACCGACTCTATATATTGGTACCTCGTGCCTCAATATTATCGTCCATCCTTAATTTTCGTTCTTGGTTGAACATTTTTTTGTTGATCGTAGTATTTATATCTATATATTCCGGCCACGGTGTACTATTTCCATAATATAAATACTCGCAATAAATTCCAACAAAACCACATATCCACGGCTCGTAGTTCTGAACTTTCACGTCGCCATTTCCGCTCTCCTACCTTTGCGACTCTAATACGCGTTATCGCAAATCCATCAGCAAAACATGCCCACTGTGGAGAAGAAATCTCGCAAGAAGTTTAAGCGGGTGAGTTCGCTGAGTTTGACCCATCCACCCAGCTCCAACGGCTCAGTCACTACACCCACATCTTCCCGTCCGGCCCCAGCTGAGCGAGGTCCGACCACGTCCAGGGCTCAAGCACCACATGCCTTCGAGGCTCCTAGCACTATGGCCGCCAGTTCCGCACAGTCTAAGTTTGCCTTGGCTGCAAGCAGACTGACCCGCTTCGACCAGAAGTTCAGCGCTCCAGATGCTAGCACACCAACCCGCTCGCTCTCCCAAGTCCATCGAGAACAACTCCGAAGCCTGTGTGCAAAGGTGGACGCGGAGTTCGCGGCCTGTTCGGTGACGATGGCGGAAGAGGATCCAGAGGGTGTAGCTTATGTCCAAGAGATGTACGATGACTGCTACGCGGTCTACGCGCAATGCCTGGCCGAACTGAACGATCAGCTCGAGCCCCCGACTGTCCCTCACACGCCGCAACTGGCCGTTCAAGTGCCGACTTCCGGCGCTTGCCGCCTCCCTCCATGTGACACTGAAGTTTTCAGTGGGGACTACCAGCAGTGGCCCACGTTCCGAGACCTGTTCACCGCCATCTACATAGAAAACCCAAGGTTAGCTCTAGTGGAAAAACTGTTCCACCTCAACAAAAAGACCAGCGGTGAAGCCCACGACATAGTGGCACAGGCTCCACTTACGAACGATGGTTTCCCCTCCGCATGGAACGCCCTCCGTGAGCGTTTCCAAAACAAGAGTCTGATAAGGCCCAGATGAAGATCCTTTTCAGTCTGCCCCAAATCCGTACCGAGTCAGCAGCAGCGCTAAAAGAGCTCCAGAGGGCCGTCCACAAGTGCGTCACGACACTCACCCATTCCGAGGTCTCCACAGACAGCGTTTTCGCTGACGGAGTTTTACCTCATTTCCGCTAAGCTGCCAAAGACGACCTTAGAGCTTTGGGAGCAATCCGTGACGCACAAGTCCGAAATTCCCACCTGGCACGCCATGGACAAGTTCCTGGCGGAGCGGTACCTGTCTCTCGAAGTGACCGAGGACGGCCATCCAGGCATGGAGACTCAGGCCCACTCCAGGGCGAGCATAAGCACTTCAGACAATTCGAAAAGCAATCCGTTTCGGTCTCAAGGAAGTCCTTATCCTAGGAGTGCCCACTCGTTCGAGACCACAGTGAATCAAACGAGGAGCACGTGTGATCTCTGCTCCAAAGAGTATCATCCAATCCGTTTATGCCCTTACTTCCTTCAAATGCCCGCTGACGCTCGCTCCGACTACATTAAGCAAAAGCAGCTTTGTTTGAACTGCTTTGCAAGGGGCCACCAGATACGAGCATGCCAAAGCGCCCACAATTGCATAACTTGTGGAGACCGGCACCATACGCTTCTACACCGTAGCAATCCAGCAAACTCCAGCGAGGCGATTTCCACAACGGCACAAAATTCCTCAGCGTGGCCCGAGCTACATCTACGAGTACCAAGCGTACAAAATCCAAGTTCGTCCGAAGCCCAGCCAAACGTTCAGTCGTATTTCGCCTCCGGCACGAGTGCTGTCCTTCTAGGCACGGCCATCGTTAATATTTGCCATCTGGGAAAAACTTTCCACGCCCGCGCTCTGATCGACTCTGGCTCAGAGGCGACGTTCATTACAGAACGTCTTGTGGACATGATCAAATTGCCATTCCAACGTATCCAGGCACAGGCCTCCGGCCTAAATAATGCCGTATCCGCTCAGTCAAAGAAGCTCTGCAGTTTTTCCATCCGTTCTCCGACTAAGCCGGGCTTACAACTAAATGCCACAGCCTACGTTATTCCGGAATTGGCCGCAAATATTCCATCGCATCCGATCTCGCAAGGGTTCTTGAGAGACCTGCCGAACCTCTCATGGGCGGATCCGACCTTCTATGAGAGTTCACAAATAGATGTCCTGATTGGAGCGGATATCCTTCCGTCCATTCAGTTAAGTGGCTCCCTGACCAACATCTGTGGCTCTCTCCTCGGGCAGGAGACCATTTTCGGCTGGGTACTCACAAGTCCAGTGCGTCAGGCCATGAATCAAATCTCATCGTTCTCGAGTCAAATTTCCAGACGACCTATCAAACTGGTAGAAGACTCGGGGTCGGGTTACGACAGCAATTTCCTTCCAGCTCCCTCCGCAGAAGTTCTCGAACGGTCTCCTGACCGACGGAAATATTTCCAAAATATAGCTGTGTTTCGTGATAAGTGGAGGTTTATTGGTTCTGGGGCGCGGTAGTTCGACCGTTCGAATCGGGGGTGGAAACGTAACTTACTAACTCTATGCCTCGGGGCGCACGGAGTTGGCACAGTGCGCGGAAATTGTTTACTGCTGGCCTGAACACTCTCCTTAGTGACAACAGGTGTTCTTCCAATGAAGTGGAAAATATAATGATGTCGTCTAGGTATACAAAGCAATCTTTGAAGATTAACTCTTCTAGCAGATTGTTCATACATCTTTGGAAGGTAGCGGGGGCAGTGGTTAGCCCAAAGGGCATACGAGTGAACTCGTAATGTCCATGCTTAGTGGAGAACGCAGTTTTGGGGATTGAGCTAGGTTCCATGGGTATTTGATAGAAACCCTTACTGACATACTGACCATACTGACATTTACCTAGTTTGTCTAGGATTTCATCCATTCTTGGAGTTGGGAACTTGTCTTTAATTGTTATTTCATTTAGACTTCTATAGTCTACTACCATTCGGTATTTTTGCTTTCCTGAAGCGTCTATCTTTTTCGGAATCATAGATATGGGCGAGCAGTAAGGAGAACTCGACTTTCGAATTATTCCCTGCCTGATCATATCTTTGATTTGTTGGTTTACCTCCTGATCGTGTATCTGGGCATATTTGTATGGTCGTCTGTAGACCGGGTCTTCATGTTGAGTTTTGATCTCGTGCTTGATTGTACTTGTGAAAGTCAATTTGTCACCTTCTCTGTACTCCACATCTTTAAACTCATATAAGACCTTCTTTAATGCCTCCCTCTCTGCGTCGTCTAAATGATCTAATCTTAATTGATTACATTCCCTTAATTCACTGTCTAGAGCGGAAGCGAAGTATTGATCTCCCTCTGGAGATGGGTCAAGGCACTTATGTGAGATCTTCTCTTCTTTTGTAGAGGGATCTATGCCCTTCTGTGCGGTCTTGCCGGCTTCAATAGCTTCTCCACCCTGAATGATTGGGTACGACCTAGCTCCTAATGTAAAACAGTGTCATTTCTGTAATCGATGACGGCTTTACTTGCCATCAAGTATTCTCTTCCTAATAAAATATCATAGTTTTCGGAAAAGTTATGTATGTAGAACTTCTGTTCGGACGGACATGTTTTGTTCGCATTCCTCATTATACTTTTGGTTAAACGGACAGGTCCATTGATCGTATGGACTGTAAGGTTATCGTCTTTTATCTCGGAATCTGTATAATTTTCTTTCATGATGTTGATCGATGATCGCGAGTCAGCGATACACCTTAATGTTCTTTTATTAATGGTAATTTTTATATAGGGTCCTTCTCGGTTTCTTCCGAGGCGGATTGATGAAAATTTACGTCCATCTTCATTTGGCCACTTTGGCTCTCCCTCGCTCTTTTAATAGGTTGGTTGGGTCTACTCCCACTAGCTTGGTTTTGAGATATTTGCTGATTGAATGGATTCTGAGCCCTACCTTGATTCAAAGAATTTTTGAACTCATTATATAATCCAGGATTTTGGGAATTTTGATTTTGAATTGTTCGATTAGTCTGACCTGTTCCAGATGAATTCTGAGTTTGATTGTGATAGTTAGTAGTATTATAATTTGGATAATAATTTCCAACATTCTTTCGATTTGATTGAGCTGCTTTCGATTGATCTTTATTTGTACCTGAATCTATTATACTAGTTTCGTATAATTCTTCTTCTTGGGCTGCCTTCTTAAGATTAGACAATGTAGTAATATCTTTTCTTGCTAAGGTCATGAACATTCTGTCAAGAAGTTTTCGAGTAATGACATCTTTAATTGTGTTGTTCAAAGCATTTTTATAAATGACATTATTTTCTGGTATGTTTTCTAAGTTTAGCTTATTGTTTATTACTAATGCTTTTATCTCTAATTCTTCTATAAACTTACGAAGACTGCCGTTGAATCTGGTGGTGTATAGTTGTCGTAAGAGTTCTTCATATGGTGTGTGATTTTTGAACTCGTTGATTAGCACCGTCTTCAGTTCGTGCCATATATTGGGTTGTATCATCTGCGATATGCGTTGTGCCTCTCCTGTCAGTTGGATCTCGGTCGCACCAAATAGGATCCTTTGTTGTCGAAGATCTTCAGTTGGATATAAACTGCATACATATTCGATTCGGTTGATGAACGAACTCAACTGTCCAGATGAACCATCAAAGGCAGGTATTTGTCGGATCGACAGGAGTGCCTGGTTCAAGTGGATTTGGTGTTGATTGGGTTTTGTTTTGTTGTAGTTTTGAACTTTATTTTGGTTCACTTGTGAGTTTTTTTGATTTTGTATTTAATGTTTCACTGTCCTTGGTGATTCACTATCTCCGCTTACTTTAGTTCACTTAAATTAGTTTTGCAAATCGTATGTGCAAGCACCACATAGGTTCTTTGGCAGATTTCACAATTTTATTAACGATTCCGGGATTACGTGATCACAGTAATTATAAATTACACAAGCTGACCATTACCGAAATATAGGTGTTAATTTTAAACGAAATCCTACCGACTGCGCCAGTTAAATATCCGCAACTCGAAATTAAGTTTTAAAAAAAAAGATTTTATTTTTACAACTTAATATCTTAATGTCACAAGATTAGGTTCAATTCCCCGACTTAACTTTACGTCTGCTTGTCTCAAACGGAACTGATTTGTCTATTGTTTGATAGTTTCCATGAGCCCTTCTCTCGACTCTGGCTTCGGGTGCTGCTTTCCTCGGCTGCATCTTCGTAGCTTGTCTTACTTTGTTGTAAGCTGGAATGAGAGCACACGATTTGCTATTGCTGGGATCGCAAAAGTTGTTATATTGGCTTTTAGTTAATCATCTGCCGTTAGTGATACCGACTCATTCTTACCGGTAAAAAGATTTTCCTTTACCGTATTGGGGTTTCTCGGAGTAAGAAATGAGTCTTTCAACAATTGAGCGGTGTCTTTTTCGTTGGATTTTTCAGCCGAAAGAGCAGCAGCATGCACAAGAAGAGATGTGTTGTGACCTTGATCGCCAGCTAAATCTGATGTCAATTTTCTCTTCAAACGGGGTCCAGCATTTATATATTCAATTGGTGGGCGTCCAACTGATCTTGATGTTGAAGTCATGGAACTCGATGACGACGTTCTTTCAACTTTGATAACCATCTTGGACAAAAGCCATGATTTATGCTTTTTCTTAAATTTAGACATGTTTCTCCCGCATTTTGCCAAATACTTTAGGATGTGTAGATAAAAGCTCCTTACTTTATTATTTATTTCATCCTTTTTCTCCGTGCTTATTTAGTATGCCTTCAGTTCTTCGAAAATCCATCTCGAAAGTGCTGCGGCGCTTCGATTATTCTCAATGTAAATACTGAGCAGCTTTTCATAAGTGAACTCCACCTCACCTACAAATAAATTATAATGCGCACACAGGCGCAAAATGAAGCAAAAACGAGTTTTAGGATTATTTTATACACAGCTTGCACTACAATATTACACAATTACTTTCTCGCACAATTGACCTTAAGAGACGGGCACATTGATTAAGTATTCTCTACCTTTGGACGACACAAATTAAAACACACAAAAACATATATAAAAACATGAGAGCAAATTTGTTAAATATAATCACTCTACATACCCTGGCCTTTCTTTTCCATTGCTTTGATTTCAGTTTTGGTACTTAGTTTCAATTTGGTAAGCTCTCAAAGTAAACAAACAGTTTCCCGCGTTTTTTACTATCGCTTGCAGCTTATCAAACAGCTGACTTTAAAACGTTGCAAAAAAGCCAGGGATGCATTCAAATAAAAAAGATTTTTGATTTTTTTTAAATTAATGTATATACCAATTCAATGTTATATGAAAATTAAGTTTCATTGACATGCATTTTTTCGAATTAACGTCGAGAAATGGGTTCGCTGGCCCACTGTGCCATTTTAGGAATGTGTTACGAAAAATTAAGCTTGGCGTCTTATATAACACCAAGATCATACACAAGGGCAATTCTTTCAAGAGAACCACCGCAGAGGGTATAGGGAGCCAACAAAATGCTAGAGCGATGAAATATCATAACTTTGTATTTCGAGGCATTAAGGTGTAACAAGTTTGCACAACACCATGACTGAAAGTTATTGAGATCGGATTGCAAGCGAGAATGAAATGAAATGCCCTTATACTGGATACGAAGTTTAACATTATCCGCATACATAAGTACTCGGGAGTATGTTAATACCGAAGGCAATATCCGAAGAAAGTGGAATATACGAGCACGTAATGAGTATTGCGAAAGCGGGAAGACTCAGTTGTTGTCGAATCGGACTGTGAAGTACTCCGACGTGATGTTTGAGTCCACTGCAATCAAAACCCCTACTGCACGTCGTTGCATCCTTTCTAAAAGTTGTGTACCGACCTGACAACACTTCGGAACTAAGAATGTCAGGTTTTAGCTAAGTCTCGGTAAGCGCAACAACGTGAGATGCAAATGCAGCACTATATCGAAAAAGGATGTCGAACTTACTGCTTAAGCCTTTAACATTTTGGTAAGTTAATAAAAGGGAAGATAGTTTTTTGAATGAGTGGAAGAAGGATGGGAAGATGTGGATGGCACGTTGGACGATCGTATTGGTTTTTGAAACTAACGGTCAGCTCTCTAAAGCCACTCCGCGTCTGCCTCATAAAAATAACCATAGCTTTCTCAACCACCCGGCAAGCCTAGCAACTGTAGTGCAAACCATTATGTTTGGCGATAGCATTACCCACGAGGCCTGAAAACCCAGTGTATTTTTCGTATTTCAAAACAAATAACTATCAGACCAAAGTGGCAGTCCAACGCTTACAGCGGAATAAATAATACTGAGAAGAGAGCGCTTCTATCAACAGTTAATGAAAGAGTGTGCTACTACACAGAAAGTTCGGGAGCGATAGACGAAGAACAGTCCTTTAGGGTTGGGTGATCAGCAGAGAGTGATAATAAAGCAAGGGCTACGAGATGAAAGCGGGCTAAATTCAATATGAGAGAGCACTTACAAAAGGAAATGAAACAAACAGACGTGTGTCGGAAAGCAGGCTACAACAAAAGCGTGAGATAAATTCAACTGCCCTCAAAGGAATTTTTGTCAAAATGTTACCTTATATTTGACCATTTTATTTTTCTGCTTCACTTTTATCAAAATTTAACTTTTATCGAGACGAAACCAACTTTAAATCTGAAATTTGTTAAATAAAGGAAAGTAAATTTTATTTTCACAATCTTCAAAATTCAATTTTTATATCCGATACTAAAAACGAGGGGGAACGTTGTGAGTTGCTGCGGAGACCGCAACTCTACAGTTATACCCGATACTAAGTCAGTATGGCTCTCCTCCGGCAGACGCCGCTAATATTAAACGACACGACAAGGAGTGCGTGCGAGAGAGACAGAAAATCAGTCTGAGCGTGACGTCGGGTGCTGCGTAGCCAGTGCAAATTGATTTGTTCCTTTTGGCTATAAAAATGATCTGATCTGATCCAGATTCAGCAATCTGATATATATGATCATTATCTATGATTCTGCGTTTTTAGTTTTCTCGTATCGTCGAAATTGTGGATACCACAGATTTTCGCCCTTTGTGGGGGCGGAAGTGGGCGGGGCAAAGTTTTGAAATATTCTTGTAGCAGTGACATATCACAGAAGTCTGGATCCAAAACATCGTTGCTCTCGCTCTTATAGTCTTTGAGCACTAGGCGCTGAAGGGGACGGACAGACGGACAGACGGACGGAGGGACAGACGGACAGACGGACAGACAGACATGGCTCAATCGACTCGGCTATTGATGCTGATCAAGAATATATATACTTTATGGGGTCGGAAACGATTCCTTTTGGACGTTACACACATCCACTTTTACCACAAATCTAATATACCCCAATACTCATTTTGAGTATCGGGTATAGCAACCAGAGCAACCAAATTTGGTATCCACACTCCTGTGATATCGGACCTTGACCTTTTCGTGTCCAAATTTCGCCACACCCCCTTCCGCCCCCGCAAAGGAGGAAAATCTGGGGCATCCACAAATCTCAGAGACTATTAAGGCTAGAGTAACCAAATTTGGTATCCGCACTTCTGTTAGATCTCACTATAAAACGTATACCTCATAATTTCGCCCCACCCCCTTCCGCCCCCACAAAAGACGAATATCTGTTGCATCCACAATATTGAGGATACGAGAAAACTAAAAACGCAGAATCATAGATAATGACCATATCTATCAGATTGCTGAATCTGGATCAGATCAGATCATTTTTATAGCCAATAGGAACAAATCAATTTGCAGTGGCTACGCAGCGCCCGACGTCACGCTCAGACTGATTTTCTGTCTCTCTCGCACGCACTCTTTGTCGTGTCGTGTAATATTAGCGGCGCCTGCCGCAGGAGAGCCATACTGACTTAGTATCGGGTATAACTGTAGAGTTGCGGTGTCCGCAGCAACTCACAACGTTCCACCTCGTTAAGCATTTATTCGTACTGCTGTCTCTTATAGTAGTCATGATCGACTACTCCATATGCTAACAGTGCAGAATTATTGCCTGTAACTTTGTTCTTAAGATCTCCTAGTCTTTGGATAACATCGCTGGTCAAATGACCAGCTTCAATCTTCTTAATCTTCCTTGCTATCGCGGCTTGAGCCTCTAATAGCTTAATTATTTGTTCCGATAACATCTTACATTAATTTTTTACTTAATTGGGCTTAAAAACAATTTGAGGAATGAGACTTAGCTGATGAATTCTACTTCTGCTGTTGTTGTTACTGCTGCCGCTGAAGTTTCTGTCGCTGCTGCTGGTGTTGCCTTTTCTTAAGTCGCTGCTGCCGCTGGAGTTTCTGTCGCTGCTGCTGGTGTTACCTTTGCTTAAGTCGCTGCTGCTATTGTCGATGCTGCTGATGTCGATGCTGCTGGTGTCGATGCTGCTGATGTCGCTGCAGCTATTGTCGCTGCTGCTGGCGT
Organism: Drosophila miranda; assembly: GCF_003369915.1. Taxonomy (NCBI): domain Eukaryota; kingdom Metazoa; phylum Arthropoda; class Insecta; order Diptera; family Drosophilidae; genus Drosophila; species Drosophila miranda. Next base: position 33,884,103 of record NC_046674.1, read on the forward strand.
CGCTGCAGTTATTGTCGCTAGCACAGTGGGCACACAGAAACCAATTTATTGGTCACAGTTATTTTGCCACTTGTATTTTTTTCTATTGCTGGCCATTAAGACCGCGAAAAAATTTATTTATTTCACTTACAATAGAAATAAATATGTAGTTATCTATTTAAAATACAGCCTGTTTAGCTCGTATTTTTTCAAATTATCACTCTGTTCCTTGTTCCTTGTTCAGTCTCAAAGGCGCTGGTTCAACTCCGTGCTCTTACCACAGGGGTGAAACAATGGAGAATCACGAAGGACCAAAATGTTAAGAAATTAAAAGAAAAGTCTTGAAATTTGCAAGTTGAGTTGTAAATTCAAACTAAATTTTATTTTTTAAATCAGAGCTTTATATGTGATTTGACAATGAGGTAGGACGTTCAATTATGTATTCTATAACTATCGCTAGACCTACGCAAAGGATACATTTTACTTCGGGTGTCTATTTGAGTTTAAACAGCGAGAGAGAATGAAATTTTATTTCTTCATTCTGGCTATAACAATGACACGATACCATGATCCGGACAGATGGACAGACAGACATAGCTCAATCGACTCGGCTATTGATGCTGATCAAGAATGTATATACTTTATGGGGTCGAAAACGCTTTCTTCTGGGCGTTACATCCACACATCAACTTTCAGCAAAAATCTAATATACTCCTATACTCATTTTTAGTATCGGATATAAAAATTGAATTTTGAAGATTGTGAAAATAAAATCCTTTATTTAACAAATTTCAGATTTAAAGTTGGTTTCGTCTCGATAAAAGTTAAATTTTGATAAAAGTGAAGCAGAAAAATAAAATGGTCAAATATAAGGTAACATTTTGACAAAAATTCCTTTGAGGGCAGTTGAATTTATCTCACGCTTTTGTTGTAGCCTGCTTTCCGACACACGTCTGTTTGTTTCATTTCCTTTTGTAAGTGCTCTCTCATATTGAATTTAGCCCGCTTTCATCTCGTAGCGCTTGCTTTATTATCACTCTCTGCTGATCACCCAACCCTAATGGACTGTTCTTCGTCTATCGCTCCCGAACTTTCTGTGTAGTAGCACACTCTTTCATTAACTGTTGATAGAAACGCTCTCTTCTCAGTATTATTTATTCCGCTGTAAGCGTTGGACTGCCACTTTGGTCTGATAGTTATTTGTTTTGAAATACGAAAAATACACTGGGTTTTCAGGCCTCGTGGGTAATGCTATCGCCAAACATAATGGTTTGCACTACAGTTGCTAGGCTTGCCGGGTGGTTGAGAAAGCTATGGTTATTTTTATGAGGCAGACGCGGAGTGGCTTTAGAGAGCTGACCGTTAGTTTCAAAAACCAATACGATCGTCCAACGTGCCATCCACATCTTCCCATCCTTCTTCCACTCATTCAAAAAACTATCTTCCCTTTTATTAACTTACCAAAATGTTAAAGGCTTAAGCAGTAAGTTCGACATCCTTTTTCGATATAGTGCTGCATTTGCATCTCACGTTGTTGCGCTTACCGAGACTTAGCTAAAACCTGACATTCTTAGTTCCGAAGTGTTGTCAGGTCGGTACACAACTTTTAGAAAGGATGCAACGACGTGCAGTAGGGGTTTTGATTGCAGTGGACTCAAACTTCACGTCGGAGTACTTCACAGTCCGATTCGACAACAACTGAGTCTTCCCGCTTTTGCAATACTCATTACGTGCTCGTATATTCCACTTTCTTCGGATATTGCCTTCGGTATTAACATACTCCCGAGTACTTATGTATGCGGATAATGTTAAACTTCGTATCCAGTATAAGGGCATTTCATTTCATTCTCGCTTGCAATCCGATCTCAATAACTTTCAGTCATGGTGTTGTGCAAACTTGTTACACCTTAATGCCTCGAAATACAAAGTTATGATATTTCATCGTTCTAGCATTTTGTTGGCTCCCTATACCCTATGCGGTGGTTCTCTTGAAAGAATTGCCCTTGTGTATGATCTTGGTGTTATATAAGACGCCAAGCTTAATTTTTCGTAACACATTCCTAAAATGGCACAGTGGGCCAGCGAACCCATTTCTCGACGTTAATTCGAAAAAATGCATGTCAATGAAACTTAATTTTCATATAACATTGAATTGGTATATACATTAATTAAAAAAAAATCAAAAATCTTTTTTATTTGAATGCATCCCTGGCTTTTTTGCAACGTTTTAAAGTCAGCTGTTTGATAAGCTGCAAGCGATAGTAAAAAACGCGGGAAACTGTTTGTTTACTTTGAGAGCTTACCAAATTGAAACTAAGTACCAAAACTGAAATCAAAGTAATGGAAAAGAAAGGCCAGGGTATGTAGAGTGATTATATTTAACAAATTTGCTCTCATGTTTTTATATATGTTTTTGTGTGTTTTAATTTGTGTCGTCCAAAGGTAGAGAATACTTAATCAATGTGCCCGTCTCTTAAGGTCAATTGTGCGAGAAAGTAATTGTGTAATATTGTAGTGCAAGCTGTGTATAAAATAATCCTAAAACTCGTTTTTGCTTCATTTTGCGCCTGTGTGCGCATTATAATTTATTTGTAGGTGAGGTGGAGTTCACTTATGAAAAGCTGCTCAGTATTTAAATTGAGAATAATCGAAGCGCCGCAGCACTTTCGAGATAGATTTTCGAAGAACTGAAGGCATACTAAATAAGCACGGAGAAAAAGGATGAAATAAATAATAAAGTAAGGAGCTTTTATCTACACATCCTAAAGTATTTGGCAAAATGCGGGAGAAACATGTCTAAATTTAAGAAAAAGCATAACTCATGGCTTTTGTCCAAGATGGTTATCAAAGTTGAAAGAACGTCGTCATCGAGTTCCATGACTTCAACATCAAGATCAGTTGGACGCCCACCAATTGAATATATAAATGCTGGACCCCGTTTGAAGAAAAAATTGACATCAGATTTAGCTGGCGATCAAGGTCACAACACATCTCTTCTTGTGCATGCTGCTGCTCTTTCGGCTGAAAAATCCAACGAAAAAGACACCGCTCAATTGTTGAAAGACAAAGAAACCCCAATACGGTAAAGGAAAATCTTTTTACCGGTAAGAATGAGTCGGTATCACTAACGGCAGATGATTAACTAAAAGCCAATATAACAACTTTTGCGATCCCAGCAATAGCAAATCGTGTGCTCTCATTCCAGCTTACAACAAAGTAAGACAAGCTACGAAGATGCAGCCGAGGAAAGCAGCACCCGAAGCCAGAGTCGAGAGAAGGGCTCATGGAAACTATCAAACAATAGACAAATCAGTTCCGTTTGAGACAAGCAGACGTAAAGTTAAGTCGGGGAATTGAACCTAATCTTGTGACATTAAGATATTAAGTTGTAAAAATAAAATCTTTTTTTTTAAAACTTAATTTCGAGTTGCGGATATTTAACTGGCGCAGTCGGTAGGATTTCGTTTAAAATTAACACCTATATTTCGGTAATGGTCAGCTTGTGTAATTTATAATTACTGTGATCACGTAATCCCGGAATCGTTAATAAAATTGTGAAATCTGCCAAAGAACCTATGTGGTGCTTGCACATACGATTTGCAAAACTAATTTAAGTGAACTAAAGTAAGCGGAGATAGTGAATCACCAAGGACAGTGAAACATTAAATACAAAAAAAAACTCACAAGTGAACCAAAATAAAGTTCAAAACTACAACAAAACAAAACCCAATCAACACCAAATCCACTTGAACCAGGCACTCCTGTCGATCCGACAAATACCTGCCTTTGATGGTTCATCTGGACAGTTGAGTTCGTTCATCAACCGAATCGAATATGTATGCAGTTTATATCCAACTGAAGATCTTCGACAACAAAGGATCCTATTTGGTGCGACCGAGATCCAACTGACAGGAGAGGCACAACGCATATCGCAGATGATACAACCCAACATATGGCACGAACTGAAGACGGTGCTAATCAACGAGTTCAAAAATCACACACCATATGAAGAACTCTTACGACAACTATACACCACCAGATTCAACGGCAGTCTTCGTAAGTTTATAGAAGAATTAGAGATAAAAGCATTAGTAATAAACAATAAGCTAAACTTAGAAAACATACCAGAAAATAATGTCATTTATAAAAATGCTTTGAACAACACAATTAAAGATGTCAATACTCGAAAACTTCTTGACAGAATGTTCATGACCTTAGCAAGAAAAGATATTACTACATTGTCTAATCTTAAGAAGGCAGCCCAAGAAGAAGAATTATACGAAACTAGTATAATAGATTCAGGTACAAATAAAGATCAATCGAAAGCAGCTCAATCAAATCGAAAGAATGTTGGAAATTATTATCCAAATTATAATACTACTAACTATCACAATCAAACTCAGAATTCATCTGGAACAGGTCAGACTAATCGAACAATTCAAAATCAAAATTCCCCCTGGATTATATAATGAGTTCAAAAATTCTTTGAATCAAGGTAGGGCTCAGAATCCATTCAATCAGCAAATATCTCAAAACCAAGCTAGTGGGAGTAGACCCAACCAACCTATTAAAAGAGCGAGGGAGAGCCAAAGTGGCCAAATGAAGATGGACGTAAATTTTCATCAATCCGCCTCGGAAGAAACCGAGAAGGACCCTATATAAAAATTACCATTAATAAAAGAACATTAAGGTGTATCGCTGACTCGCGATCATCGATCAACATCATGAAAGAAAATTATACAGATTCCGAGATAAAAGACGATAACCTTACAGTCCATACCATCAATGGACCTGTCCGTTTAACCAAAAGTATAATGAGGAATGCGAACAAAACATGTCCGTCCGAACAGAAGTTCTACATACATAACTTTTCCGAAAACTATGATATTTTATTAGGAAGAGAATACTTGATGGCAAGTAAAGCCGTCATCGATTACAGAAATGACACTGTTTTACATTAGGACCCAATCATTCAGGTTGGAGAAGCTATTGAAGCCGGCAAGACCGCACAGAAGTGCATAGATCCCTCTACAAAAGAAGAGAAGATCTCACATAAGTGCCTTGACCCATCTCCAGAGGGAGATCAATACTTCGCTTCCGCTCTAGACAGTGAATTAAGGGAATGTAATCAATTAAGATTAGATAATTTAGACGACGCAGAGAGGGAGGCATTAAAGAAGGTCTTATATGAGTTTAAAGATGTGGAGTACAGAGAAGGTGACAAATTGACTTTCACAAGTACAATCAAGCACGAGATCAAAACTCAACATGAAGACCCGGTCTACAGACGACCATACAAATATGCCCAGATACACGATCAGGAGGTAAACCAACAAATCAAAGATATGATCAGGCAGGGAATAATTCGAAAGTCGAGTTCTCCTTACTGCTCGCCCATATCTATGATTCCGAAAAAGATAGACGCTTCAGGAAAGCAAAAATACCGAATGGTAGTAGACTATAGAAGTCTAAATGAAATAACAATTAAAGACAAGTTCCCAACTCCAAGAATGGATGAAATCCTAGACAAACTAGGTAAATGTCAGTATGGTCAGTATGTCAGTAAGGGTTTCTATCAAATACCCATGGAACCTAGCTCAATCCCCAAAACTGCGTTCTCCACTAAGCATGGACATTACGAGTTCACTCGTATGCCCTTTGGGCTAACCACTGCCCCCGCTACCTTCCAAAGATGTATGAACAATCTGCTAGAAGAGTTAATCTTCAAAGATTGCTTTGTATACCTAGACGACATCATTATATTTTCCACTTCATTGGAAGAACACCTGTTGTCACTAAGGAGAGTGTTCAGGCCAGCAGTAAACAATTTCCGCGCACTGTGCCAACTCCGTGCGCCCCGAGGCATAGAGTTAGTAAGTTACGTTTCCACCCCCGATTCAAACGGTCGAACTACCGCGCCCCAGAACCAATAAACCCCCACTTATCACGAAACACAGCTGCTTTTTATTTCTCGCGACGGCTTCTAAGAGGTTCACTGGATCAATGATTTTGACGTTTGGAGAATTGATCTTCGATCCGCCCCACTACAAACATTGGTCCTTCGAGCCGGATCTTCGCCTTCCCCATAAGGAGAAGCTCACCCCAGCCAGCATCGGCGGATCGCTCCAAGTTCAAGATAAGTACTCTTTGATTGTGCCTAACAACAGTGCAGTGATTTTGTTTTCCATCCCAGTCCGAGTTCCCGTGGCATATGTACATACATATGTATATACAAATGTATTTATTTCTCGCTCTAGCTCCAAATTAAACCATACTTCGTTCTGCCAACGGTTGTGGGCTCCTACTTCTCCAAAGGTTTAATTTGATCCGAGCAAGCTCCTGCGGTCAACCTCCGATCCAGTGTATATATTCCTACCTCTCCCAGCTACCAGCTGAGCTTTGGTTGCTGACATATGCACATGCATACAAGCACATGTACACATCGCAACGCAATCCAAGCGGCTGGCAACAAACATAAAGGCATATTCTTGCAATTATTTTTGTTGTTTATTCCGTGCATGCTCAACGTTCCATAGTTTGTCGGTTTTATAAGGAAATAAAATAAGAAATCACTGCGCCTCCTTATTTAACTAATTATACTACCAACAAAATAACGATCCATACATACGGCACATACATATGTACATATTTATTTTACACATCTATACGTACGCATTTTAAATTAGCATATTCTTGCACATCTATATAATATACATATTGTATATAAAAAAGTTATCCACCGTTTTACCCGTTGTTTGACATCTCTTCAACCCAAGCCGCGGTACATAGCACTTACAGCCATACATACACACATAAAAGCAGCAGCAGCGGTGCATTCTTTTCGTTTTTCTTTTCGCTTTCGCTTCTCCACCGTTTGCCTGCGTTGTAGTTGTTCGGAGAATATTTTTCGGTGCCGCGCTTGACCGTAACGGAACGCCAAGTGACGCGCTACCCTGCATTTCGAGAGTATTTCGAGTTTTGAACCGACTCTATATATTGGTACCTCGTGCCTCAATATTATCGTCCATCCTTAATTTTCGTTCTTGGTTGAACATTTTTTTGTTGATCGTAGTATTTATATCTATATATTCCGGCCACGGTGTACTATTTCCATAATATAAATACTCGCAATAAATTCCAACAAAACCACATATCCACGGCTCGTAGTTCTGAACTTTCACGTCGCCATTTCCGCTCTCCTACCTTTGCGACTCTAATACGCGTTATCGCAAATCCATCAGCAAAACATGCCCACTGTGGAGAAGAAATCTCGCAAGAAGTTTAAGCGGGTGAGTTCGCTGAGTTTGACCCATCCACCCAGCTCCAACGGCTCAGTCACTACACCCACATCTTCCCGTCCGGCCCCAGCTGAGCGAGGTCCGACCACGTCCAGGGCTCAAGCACCACATGCCTTCGAGGCTCCTAGCACTATGGCCGCCAGTTCCGCACAGTCTAAGTTTGCCTTGGCTGCAAGCAGACTGACCCGCTTCGACCAGAAGTTCAGCGCTCCAGATGCTAGCACACCAACCCGCTCGCTCTCCCAAGTCCATCGAGAACAACTCCGAAGCCTGTGTGCAAAGGTGGACGCGGAGTTCGCGGCCTGTTCGGTGACGATGGCGGAAGAGGATCCAGAGGGTGTAGCTTATGTCCAAGAGATGTACGATGACTGCTACGCGGTCTACGCGCAATGCCTGGCCGAACTGAACGATCAGCTCGAGCCCCCGACTGTCCCTCACACGCCGCAACTGGCCGTTCAAGTGCCGACTTCCGGCGCTTGCAGCCTCCCTCCATGTGACACTGAAGTTTTCAGTGGGGACTACCAGCAGTGGCCCACGTTCCGAGACCTGTTCACCGCCATCTACATAGAAAACCCAAGGTTAGCTCTAGTGGAAAAACTGTTCCACCTCAACAAAAAGACCAGCGGTGAAGCCCACGACATAGTGGCACAGGCTCCACTTACGAACGATGGTTTCCCCTCCGCATGGAACGCCCTCCGTGAGCGTTTCCAAAACAAGAGTCTGATAAGGCCCAGATGAAGATCCTTTTCAGTCTGCCCCAAATCCGTACCGAGTCAGCAGCAGCGCTAAAAGAGCTCCAGAGGGCCGTCCACAAGTGCGTCACGACACTCACCCATTCCGAGGTCTCCACAGACAGCGTTTTCGCTGACGGAGTTTTACCTCATTTCCGCTAAGCTGCCAAAGACGACCTTAGAGCTTTGGGAGCAATCCGTGACGCACAAGTCCGAAATTCCCACCTGGCACGCCATGGACAAGTTCCTGGCGGAGCGGTACCTGTCTCTCGAAGTGACCGAGGACGGCCATCCAGGCATGGAGACTCAGGCCCACTCCAGGGCGAGCATAAGCACTTCAGACAATTCGAAAAGCAATCCGTTTCGGTCTCAAGGAAGTCCTTATCCTAGGAGTGCCCACTCGTTCGAGACCACAGTGAATCAAACGAGGAGCACGTGTGATCTCTGCTCCAAAGAGTATCATCCAATCCGTTTATGCCCTTACTTCCTTCAAATGCCCGCTGACGCTCGCTCCGACTACATTAAGCAAAAGCAGCTTTGTTTGAACTGCTTTGCAAGGGGCCACCAGATACGAGCATGCCAAAGCGCCCACAATTGCATAACTTGTGGAGACCGGCACCATACGCTTCTACACCGTAGCAATCCAGCAAACTCCAGCGAGGCGATTTCCACAACGGCACAAAATTCCTCAGCGTGGCCCGAGCTACATCTACGAGTACCAAGCGTACAAAATCCAAGTTCGTCCGAAGCCCAGCCAAACGTTCAGTCGTATTTCGCCTCCGGCACGAGTGCTGTCCTTCTAGGCACGGCCATCGTTAATATTTGCCATCTGGGAAAAACTTTCCACGCCCGCGCTCTGATCGACTCTGGCTCAGAGGCGACGTTCATTACAGAACGTCTTGTGGACATGATCAAATTGCCATTCCAACGTATCCAGGCACAGGTCTCCGGCCTAAATAATGCCGTATCCGCTCAGTCAAAGAAGCTCTGCAGTTTTTCCATCCGTTCTCCGACTAAGCCGGGCTTACAACTAAATGCCACAGCCTACGTTATTCCGGAATTGGCCGCAAATATTCCATCGCATCCGATCTCGCAAGGGTTCTTGAGAGACCTGCCGAACCTCTCATGGGCGGATCCGACCTTCTATGAGAGTTCACAAATAGATGTCCTGATTGGAGCGGATATCCTTCCGTCCATTCAGTTAAGTGGCTCCCTGACCAACATCTGTGGCTCTCTCCTCGGGCAGGAGACCATTTTCGGCTGGGTACTCACAAGTCCAGTGCGTCAGGCCATGAATCAAATCTCATCGTTCTCGAGTCAAATTTCCAGACGACCTATCAAACTGGTAGAAGACTCGGGGTCTTTTTACGACAGCAATTTCCTTCCAGCTCCCTCCGCAGAAGTTCTCGAACGGTCTCCTGACCGACGGAAATATTTCCAAAATATAGCTGTGTTTCGTGATAAGTGGAGGTTTATTGGTTCTGGGGCGCGGTAGTTCGACCGTTTGAATCGGGGGTGGAAACGTAACTTACTAACTCTATGCCTCGGGGCGCACGGAGTTGGCACAGTGCGCGGAAATTGTTTACTGCTGGCCTGAACACTCTCCTTAGTGACAACAGGTGTTCTTCCAATGAAGTGGAAAATATAATGATGTCGTCTAGGTATACAAAGCAATCTTTGAAGATTAACTCTTCTAGCAGATTGTTCATACATCTTTGGAAGGTAGCGGGGGCAGTGGTAAGCCCAAAGGGCATACGAGTGAACTCGTAATGTCCATGCTTAGTGGAGAACGCAGTTTTGGGGATTGAGCTAGGTTCCATGGGTATTTGATAGAAACCCTTACTGACATACTGACCATACTGACATTTACCTAGTTTGTCTAGGATTTCATCCATTCTTGGAGTTGGGAACTTGTCTTTAATTGTTATTTCATTTAGACTTCTATAGTCTACTACCATTCGGGAATTTTGCTTTCCTGGGCGAGCAGTAAGGAGAACTCGACTTTCGAATTATTCCCTGCCTGATCATATCTTTGATTTGTTGGTTTACCTCCTGATCGTGTATCTGGGCATATTTGTATGGTCGTCTGTAGACCGGGTCTTCATGTTGAGTTTTGATCTCGTGCTTGATTGTACTTGTGAAAGTCAATTTGTCACCTTCTCTGTACTCCACATCTTTAAACTCATATAAGACCTTCTTTAATGCCTCCCTCTCTGCGTCGTCTAAATTATCTAATCTTAATTGATTACATTCCCTTAATTCACTGTCTAGAGCGGAAGCGAAGTATTGATCTCCCTCTGGAGATGGGTCAAGGCACTTATGTGAGATCTTCTCTTCTTTTGTAGAGGGATCTATGCACTTCTGTGCGGTCTTGCCGGCTTCAATAGCTTCTCCACCCTGAATGATTGGGTACGACCTAGCTCCTAATGTAAAACAGTGTCATTTCTGTAATCGATGACGGCTTTACTTGCCATCAAGTATTCTCTTCCTAATAAAATATCATAGTTTTCGGAAAAGTTATGTATGTAGAACTTCTGTTCGGACGGACATGTTTTGTTCGCATTCCTCATTATACTTTTGGTTAAACGGACAGGTCCATTGATGGTATGGACTGTAAGGTTATCGTCTTTTATCTCGGAATCTGTATAATTTTCTTTCATGATGTTGATCGATGATCGCGAGTCAGCGATACACCTTAATGTTCTTTTATTAATGGTAATTTTTATATAGGGTCCTTCTCGGTTTCATCCGAGGCGGATTGATGAAAATTTACGTCCATCTTCATTTGGCCACTTTGGCTCTCCCTCGCTCTTTTAATAGGTTGGTTGGGTCTACTCCCACTAGCTTGGTTTTGAGATATTTGCTGATTGAATGGATTCTGAGCCCTACCTTGATTCAAAGAATTTTTGAACTCATTACATAATCCAGGATTTTGGGAATTTTGATTTTGAATTGTTCGATTAGTCTGACCTGTTCCAGATGAATTCTGAGTTTGATTGTGATAGTTAGTAGTATTATAATTTGGATAATAATTTCCAACATTCTTTCGATTTGATTGAGCTGCTTTCGATTGATCTTTATTTGTACCTGAATCTATTATACTAGTTTCGTATAATTCTTCTTCTTGGGCTGCCTTCTTAAGATTAGACAATGTAGTAATATCTTTTCTTGCTAAGGTCATGAACATTCTGTCAAGAAGTTTTCGAGTAATGACATCTTTAATTGTGTTGTTCAAAGCATTTTTATAAATGACATTGTTTTCTGGTATGTTTTCTAAGTTTAGCTTATTGTTTATTACTAATGCTTTTATCTCTAATTCTTCTATAAACTTACGAAGACTGCCGTTGAATCTGGTGGTGTATAGTTGTCGTAAGAGTTCTTCATATGGTGTGTGATTTTTGAACTCGTTGATTAGCACCGTCTTCAGTTCGTGCCATATGTTGGGTTGTATCATCTGCGATATGCGTTGTGCCTCTCCTGTCAGTTGGATCTCGGTCGCACCAAATAGGATCCTTTGTTGTCGAAGATCTTCAGTTGGATATAAACTGCATACATATTCGATTCGGTTGATGAACGAACTCAACTGTCCAGATGAACCATCAAAGGCAGGTATTTGTCGGATCGACAGGAGTGCCTGGTTCAAGTGGATTTGGTGTTGATTGGGTTTTATTTTGTTGTAGTTTTGAACTTTATTTTGGTTCACTTGTGAGTTTTTTTGATTTTGTATTTAATGTTTCACTGTCCTTGGTGATTCACTATCTCCGCTTACTTTAGTTCACTTAAATTAGTTTTGCAAATCGTATGTGCAAGCACCACATAGGTTCTTTGGCAGATTTCACAATTTTATTAACGATTCCGGGATTACGTGATCACAGTAATTATAAATTACACAAGCTGACCATTACCGAAATATAGGTGTTAATTTTAAACGAAATCCTACCGACTGCGCCAGTTAAATATCCGCAACTCGAAATTAAGTTTTAAAAAAAAAGATTTTATTTTTACAACTTAATATCTTAATGTCACAAGATTAGGTTCAATTCCCCGACTTAACTTTACGTCTGCTTGTCTCAAACGGAACTGATTTGTCTATTGTTTGATAGTTTCCATGAGCCCTTCTCTCGACTCTGGCTTCGGGTGCTGCTTTCCTCGGCTGCATCTTCGTAGCTTGTCTTACTTTGTTGTAAGCTGGAATGAGAGCACACGATTTGCTATTGCTGGGATCGCAAAAGTTGTTATATTGGCTTTTAGTTAATCATCTGCCGTTAGTGATACCGACTCATTCTTACCGGTAAAAAGATTTTCCTTTACCGTATTGGGGTTTCTCGGAGTAAGAAATGAGTCTTTCAACAATTGAGCGGTGTCTTTTTCGTTGGATTTTTCAGCCGAAAGAGCAGCAGCATGCACAAGAAGAGATGTGTTGTGACCTTGATCGCCAGCTAAATCTGATGTCAATTTTCTCTTCAAACGGGGTCCAGCATTTATATATTCAATTGGTGGGCGTCCAACTGATCTTGATGTTGAAGTCATGGAACTCGATGACGACGTTCTTTCAACTTTGATAACCATCTTGGACAAAAGCCATGAGTTATGCTTTTTCTTAAATTTAGACATGTTTCTCCCGCATTTTGCCAAATACTTTAGGATGTGTAGATAAAAGCTCCTTACTTTATTATTTATTTCATCCTTTTTCTCCGTGCTTATTTAGTATGCCTTCAGTTCTTCGAAAATCCATCTCGAAAGTGCTGCGGCGCTTCGATTATTCTCAATGTAAATACTGAGCAGCTTTTCATAAGTGAACTCCACCTCACCTACAAATAAATTATAATGCGCACACAGGCGCAAAATGAAGCAAAAACGAGTTTTAGGATTATTTTATACACAGCTTGCACTACAATATTACACAATTACTTTCTCGCACAATTGACCTTAAGAGACGGGCACATTGATTAAGTATTCTCTACCTTTGGACGACACAAATTAAAACACACAAAAACATATATAAAAACATGAGAGCAAATTTGTTAAATATAATCACTCTACATACCCTGGCCTTTCTTTTCCATTACTTTGATTTCAGTTTTGGTACTTAGTTTCAATTTGGTAAGCTCTCAAAGTAAACAAACAGTTTCCCGCGTTTTTTACTATCGCTTGCAGCTTATCAAACAGCTGACTTTAAAACGTTGCAAAAAAGCCAGGGATGCATTCAAATAAAAAAGATTTTTGATTTTTTTTTAATTAATGTATATACCAATTCAATGTTATATGAAAATTAAGTTTCATTGACATGCATTTTTTCGAATTAACGTCGAGAAATGGGTTCGCTGGCCCACTGTGCCATTTTAGGAATGTGTTACGAAAAATTAAGCTTGGCGTCTTATATAACACCAAGATCATACACAAGGGCAATTCTTTCAAGAGAACCACCGCATAGGGTATAGGGAGCCAACAAAATGCTAGAACGATGAAATATCATAACTTTGTATTTCGAGGCATTAAGGTGTAACAAGTTTGCACAACACCATGACTGAAAGTTATTGAGATCGGATTGCAAGCGAGAATGAAATGAAATGCCCTTATACTGGATACGAAGTTTAACATTATCCGCATACATAAGTACTCGGGAGTATGTTAATACCGAAGGCAATATCCGAAGAAAGTGGAATATACGAGCACGTAATGAGTATTGCGAAAGCGGGAAGACTCAGTTGTTGTCGAATCGGACTGTGAAGTACTCCGACGTGAAGTTTGAGTCCACTGCAATCAAAACCCCTACTGCACGTCGTTGCATCCTTTCTAAAAGTTGTGTACCGACCTGACAACACTTCGGAACTAAGAATGTCAGGTTTTAGCTAAGTCTCGGTAAGCGCAACAACGTGAGATGCAAATGCAGCACTATATCGAAAAAGGATGTCGAACTTACTGCTTAAGCCTTTAACATTTTGGTAAGTTAATAAAAGCGAAGATAGTTTTTTGAATGAGTGGAAGAAGGATGGGAAGATGTGGATGGCACGTTGGACGATCGTATTGGTTTTTGAAACTAACGGTCAGCTCTCTAAAGCCACTCCGCGTCTGCCTCATAAAAATAACCATAGCTTTCTCAACCACCCGGCAAGCCTAGCAACTGTAGTGCAAACCATTATGTTTGGCGATAGCATTACCCACGAGGCCTGAAAACCCAGTGTATTTTTCGTATTTCAAAACAAATAACTATCAGACCAAAGTGGCAGTCCAACGCTTACAGCGGAATAAATAATACTGAGAAGAGAGCGTTTCTATCAACAGTTAATGAAAGAGTGTGCTACTACACAGAAAGTTCGGGAGCGATAGACGAAGAACAGTCCTTTAGGGTTGGGTGATCAGCAGAGAGTGATAATAAAGCAAGGGCTACGAGATGAAAGCGGGCTAAATTCAATATGAGAGAGCACTTACAAAAGGAAATGAAACAAACAGACGTGTGTCGGAAAGCAGGCTACAACAAAAGCGTGAGATAAATTCAACTGCCCTCAAAGGAATTTTTGTCAAAATGTTACCTTATATTTGACCATTTTATTTTTCTGCTTCACTTTTATCAAAATTTAACTTTTATCGAGACGAAACCAACTTTAAATCTGAAATTTGTTAAATAAAGGAAAGTAAATTTTATTTTCACAATCTTCAAAATTCAATTTTTATATCCGATACTAAAAACGAGGGGGAACGTTGTGAGTTGCTGCGGAGACCGCAACTCTACAGTTATACCCGATACTAAGTCAGTATGGCTCTCCTCCGGCAGACGCCGCTAATATTAAACGACACGACAAGGAGTGCGTGCGAGAGAGACAGAAAATCAGTCTGAGCGTGACGTCGGGTGCTGCGTAGCCAGTGCAAATTGATTTGTTCCTTTTGGCTATAAAAATGATCTGATCTGATCCAGATTCAGCAATCTGATATATATGATCATTATCTATGATTCTGCGTTTTTAGTTTTCTCGTATCGTCGAAATTGTGGATACCACAGATTTTCGCCCTTTGTGGGGGCGGAAGTGGGCGGGGCAAAGTTTTGAAATATTCTTGTAGCAGTGACATATCACAGAAGTCTGGATCCAAAACATCGTTGCTCTCGCTCTTATAGTCTTTGAGCACTAGGCGCTGAAGGGGACGGACAGACGGACAGACGGACGGAGGGACAGACGGACAGACGGACAGACAGACATGGCTCAATCGACTCGGCTATTGATGCTGATCAAGAATATATATACTTTATGGGGTCGGAAACGATTCCTTTTGGACGTTACACACATCCACTTTTACCACAAATCTAATATACCCCAATACTCATTTTGAGTATCGGGTATAATGAGTATAGGAGTATATTAGATTTTTGCTGAAAGTTGATGTGTGGATGTAACGCCCAGAAGAAAGCGTTTTCGACCCCATAAAGTATATACATTCTTGATCAGCATCAATAGCCGAGTCGATTGAGCTATGTCTGTCTGTCCATCTGTCCGGATCATGGTATCGTGTCATTGTTATAGCCAGAATGAAGAAATAAAATTTCATTCTCTCTCTCGCTGTTTAAACTCAAATAGATACCCGAAGTAAAATGTATCCTTTGCGTAGGTCTAGCGATAGTTATAGAATACATAATTGAACGTCCTACCTCATTGTCAAATCACATATAAAGCTCTGATTTAAAAAATAAAATTTAGTTTGAATTTACAACTCAACTTGCAAATTTCAAGACTTTTCTTTTAATTTCTTAACATTTTGGTCCTTCGTGATTCTCCATTGTTTCACCCCTGTGGTAAGAGCACGGAGTTGAACCAGCGCCTTTGAGACTGAACAAGGAACAAGGAACAGAGTGATAATTTGAAAAAATACGAGCTAAACAGGCTGTATTTTAAATAGATAACTACATATTTATTTCTATTGTAAGTGAAATAAATAAATTTTTTCGCGGTCTTAATGGCCAGCAATAGAAAAAAATACAAGTGGCAAAATAACTGTGACCAATAAATTGGTTTCTGTGTGCCCACTGTGCTAGCGACAATAACTGCAGCGACGCCAGCAGCAGCGACAATAGCTGCAGCGACATCAGCAGCATCGACACCAGCAGCATCGACATCAGCAGCATCGACAATAGCAGCAGCGACTTAAGCAAAGGTAACACCAGCAGCAGCGACAGAAACTCCAGCGGCAGCAGCGACTTAAGAAAAGGCAACACCAGCAGCAGCGACAGAAACTTCAGCGGCAGCAGTAACAACAACAGCAGAAGTAGAATTCATCAGCTAAGTCTCATTCCTCAAATTGTTTTTAAGCCCAATTAAGTAAAAAATTAATGTAAGATGTTATCGGAACAAATAATTAAGCTATTAGAGGCTCAAGCCGCGATAGCAAGGAAGATTAAGAAGATTGAAGCTGGTCATTTGACCAGCGATGTTATCCAAAGACTAGGAGATCTTAAGAACAAAGTTACAGGCAATAATTCTGCACTGTTAGCATATGGAGTAGTCGATCATGACTACTATAAGAGACAGCAGTACGAATAAATGCTTAACGAGGTGGAACGTTGTGAGTTGCTGCGGACACCGCAACTCTACAGTTATACCCGATACTAAGTCAGTATGGCTCTCCTGCGGCAGACGCCGCTAATATTAAACGACACGACAAAGAGTGCGTGCGAGAGAGACAGAAAATCAGTCTGAGCGTGACGTCGGGCGCTGCGTAGCCACTGCAAATTGATTTGTTCCTATTGGCTATAAAAATGATCTGATCTGATCCAGATTCAGCAATCTGATAGATATGGTCATTATCTATGATTCTGCGTTTTTAGTTTTCTCGTATCCTCAATATTGTGGATGCAACAGATTTTCGTCTTTTGTGGGGGCGGAAGGGGGTGGGGCGAAATTCTGAGGTATACGTTTTATAGTGAGATCTAACAGAAGTGCGGATACCAAATTTGGTTACTCTAGCCTTAATAGTCTCTGAGATTTGTGGATGCCCCAGATTTTCCTCCTTTGCGGGGGCGGAAGGGGGTGTGGCGAAATTTGGACACGAAACGGTCAAGGTCCGATATCACAGGAGTGTGGATACCAAATTTGGTTGCTCTGGCTCCTATAGGTTCTGAGATCCTTGAACTCATATATTGCAATTGACAAAACCGACCATGAAACCTGTGTGTTAGAGAGAGACAGAGCGAGAAAGAATGAAATTGTTTTCTTGATTCTGGCTATAATCATTATACGATCTGGTTCAGTTTTTGCACTGTAGAAGATATGGTCATCCTCTCCGATGCGTTTTTGGTCTGCGTTTTTGGTTTAACCGTATCTTTAAAAATGTGGATGCCACAGATTTTCGTCCTTTGTGGGGGCGGAAGTGGGCGGGGCGAAGTTTTGAAATATTTTTGTAGCAGTGACATATCACAGAAATCTGGATCCAAAACATCGTTGCTCTAGCTCTTATAGTCTTTGAGCACTAGGCGCTGAAGGGGACGGACGGACGGACGGACGGACGGATGGACAGACGGACAGACAGACAGGGCTCAATCGACTCGGCTATTGATGCTGATCAAGAATGTATATACTTTATGGGGTCGAAAACGCTTTCTTCTGGGCGTTACATCCACACATCAACTTTCAGCAAAAATCTAATATACTCCTATACTCATTATACCCGATACTCAAAATGAGTATTGGGGTATATTAGATTTGTGGTAAAAGTGGATGTGTGTAACGTCCAAAAGGAATCGTTTCCGACCCCATAAAGTATATATATTCTTGATCAGCATCAATAGCCGAGTCGATTGAGCCATGTCTGTCTGTCCGTCTGTCCGTCTGTCCCTCCGTCCGTCTGTCCGTCTGTCCGTCCCCTTCAGCGCCTAGTGCTCAAAGACTATAAGAGCGAGAGCAACGATGTTTTGGATCCAGACTTCTGTGATATGTCACTGCTACAAGAATATTTCAAAACTTTGCCCCGCCCACTTCCGCCCCCACAAAGGGCGAAATTCTGTGGTATCCACAATTTCGACGATACGAGAAAACTAAAAACGCAGAATCATAGATAATGATCATATATATCAGATTGCTGAATCTGGATCAGATCAGATCATTTTTATAGCCAAAAGGAACAAATCAATTTGCACTGGCTACGCAGCACCCGACGTCACGCTCAGACTGATTTTCTGTCTCTCTCGCACGCACTCCTTGTCGTGTCGTTTAATATTAGCGGCGTCTGCCGGAGGAGAGCCATACTGACTTAGTATCGGGTATAACTGTAGAGTTGCGGTCTCCGCAGCAACTCACAACGTTCCCCCTCGTTTTTAGTATCGGATATAAAAATTGAATTTTGAAGATTGTGAAAATAAAATTTACTTTCCTTTATTTAACAAATTTCAGATTTAAAGTTGGTTTCGTCTCGATAAAAGTTAAATTTTGATAAAAGTGAAGCAGAAAAATAAAATGGTCAAATATAAGGTAACATTTTGACAAAAATTCCTTTGAGGGCAGTTGAATTTATCTCACGCTTTTGTTGTAGCCTGCTTTCCGACACACGTCTGTTTGTTTCATTTCCTTTTGTAAGTGCTCTCTCATATTGAATTTAGCCCGCTTTCATCTCGTAGCCCTTGCTTTATTATCACTCTCTGCTGATCACCCAACCCTAAAGGACTGTTCTTCGTCTATCGCTCCCGAACTTTCTGTGTAGTAGCACACTCTTTCATTAACTGTTGATAGAAACGCTCTCTTCTCAGTATTATTTATTCCGCTGTAAGCGTTGGACTGCCACTTTGGTCTGATAGTTATTTGTTTTGAAATACGAAAAATACACTGGGTTTTCAGGCCTCGTGGGTAATGCTATCGCCAAACATAATGGTTTGCACTACAGTTGCTAGGCTTGCCGGGTGGTTGAGAAAGCTATGGTTATTTTTATGAGGCAGACGCGGAGTGGCTTTAGAGAGCTGACCGTTAGTTTCAAAAACCAATACGATCGTCCAACGTGCCATCCACATCTTCCCATCCTTCTTCCACTCATTCAAAAAACTATCTTCGCTTTTATTAACTTACCAAAATGTTAAAGGCTTAAGCAGTAAGTTCGACATCCTTTTTCGATATAGTGCTGCATTTGCATCTCACGTTGTTGCGCTTACCGAGACTTAGCTAAAACCTGACATTATTA
Organism: Drosophila miranda; assembly: GCF_003369915.1. Classification (NCBI taxonomy): domain Eukaryota; kingdom Metazoa; phylum Arthropoda; class Insecta; order Diptera; family Drosophilidae; genus Drosophila; species Drosophila miranda. Next base: position 33,903,265 of record NC_046674.1, read on the forward strand.
GTTCCGAAGTGTTGTCAGGTCGGTACACAACTTTTAGAAAGGATGCAACGACGTGCAGTAGGGGTTTTGATTGCAGTGGACTCAAACTTCACGTCGGAGTACTTCACAGTCCGATTCGACAACAACTGAGTCTTCCCTCTTTCGCAATACTCATTACGTGCTCGTATATTCCACTTTCTTCGGATATTGCCTTCGGTATTAACATACTCCCGAGTACTTATGTATGCGGATGATGTTAAACTTCGTATCCAGTATAAGGGCATTTCATTTCATTCTCGCTTGCAATCCGATCTCAATAACTTTCAGTCATGGTGTTGTGCAAACTTGTTACACCTTAATGCCTCGAAATACAAAGTTATGATATTTCATCGTTCTAGCATTTTGTTGGCTCCCTATACCCTATGCGGTGGTTCTCTTGAAAGAATTGCCCTTGTGTATGATCTTGGTGTTATATAAGACGCCAAGCTTAATTTTTCGTAACACATTCCTAAAATGGCACAGTGGGCCAGCGAACCCATTTCTCGACGTTAATTCGAAAAAATGCATGTCAATGAAACTTAATTTTCATATAACATTGAATTGGTATATACATTAATTAAAAAAAAATCAAAAATCTTTTTTATTTGAATGCATCCCTGGCTTTTTTGCAACGTTTTAAAGTCAGCTGTTTGATAAGCTGCAAGCGATAGTAAAAAACGCGGGAAACTGTTTGTTTACTTTGAGAGCTTACCAAATTGAAACTAAGTACCAAAACTGAAATCAAAGTAATGGAAAAGAAAGGCCAGGGTATGTAGAGTGATTATATTTAACAAATTTGCTCTCATGTTTTTATATATGTTTTTGTGTGTTTTAATTTGTGTCGTCCAAAGGTAGAGAATACTTAATCAATGTGCCCGTCTCTTAAGGTCAATTGTGCGAGAAAGTAATTGTGTAATATTGTAGTGCAAGCTGTGTATAAAATAATCCTAAAACTCGTTTTTGCTTCATTTTGCGCCTGTGTGCGCATTATAATTTATTTGTAGGTGAGGTGGAGTTCACTTATGAAAAGCTGCTCAGTATTTACATTGAGAATAATCGAAGCGCCGCAGCACTTTCGAGATGGATTTTCGAAGAACTGAAGGCATACTAAATAAGCACGGAGAAAAAGGATGAAATAAATAATAAAGTAAGGAGCTTTTATCTACACATCCTAAAGTATTTGGCAAAATGCGGGAGAAACATGTCTAAATTTAAGAAAAAGCATAACTCATGGCTTTTGTCCAAGATGGTTATCAAAGTTGAAAGAACGTCGTCATCGAGTTCCATGACTTCAACATCAAGATCAGTTGGACGCCCACCAATTGAATATATAAATGCTGGACCCCGTTTGAAGAGAAAATTGACATCAGATTTAGCTGGCGATCAAGGTCACAACACATCTTTTCTTGTGCATGCTGCTGCTCTTTCGGCTGAAAAATCCAACGAAAAAGACACCGCTCAATTGTTGAAAGACTCATTTCTTACTCCGAGAAACCCCAATACGGTAAAGGAAAATCTTTTTACCGGTAAGAATGAGTCGGTATCACTAACGGCAGATGATTAACTAAAAGCCAATATAACAACTTTTGCGATCCCAGCAATAGCAAATCGTGTGCTCTCATTCCAGCTTACAACAAAGTAAGACAAGCTACGAAGATGCAGCCGAGGAAAGCAGCACCCGAAGCCAGAGTCGAGAGAAGGGCTCATGGAAACTATCAAACAATAGACAAATCAGTTCCGTTTGAGACAAGCAGACGTAAAGTTAAGTCGGGGAATTGAACCTAATCTTGTGACATTAAGATATTAAGTTGTAAAAATAAAATCTTTTTTTTTAAAACTTAATTTCGAGTTGCGGATATTTAACTGGCGCAGTCGGTAGGATTTCGTTTAAAATTAACACCTATATTTCGGTAATGGTCAGCTTGTGTAATTTATAATTACTGTGATCACGTAATCCCGGAGTCGTTAATAAAATTGTGAAATCTGCCAAAGAACCTATGTGGTGCTTGCACATACGATTTGCAAAACTAATTTAAGTGAACTAAAGTAAGCGGAGATAGTGAATCACCAAGGACAGTGAAACATTAAATACAAAATCAAAAAAACTCACAAGTGAACCAAAATAAAGTTCAAAACTACAACAAAACAAAACCCAATCAACACCAAATCCACTTGAACCAGGCACTCCTGTCGATCCGACAAATACCTGCCTTTGATGGTTCATCTGGACAGTTGAGTTCGTTCATCAACCGAATCGAATATGTATGCAGTTTATATCCAACTGAAGATCTTCGACAACAAAGGATCCTATTTGGTGCGACCGAGATCCAACTGACAGGAGAGGCACAACGCATATCGCAGATGATACAACCCAACATATGGCACGAACTGAAGACGGTGCTAATCAACGAGTTCAAAAATCACACACCATATGAAGAACTCTTACGACAACTATACACCACCAGATTCAACGGCAGTCTTCGTAAGTTTATAGAAGAATTAGAGATAAAAGCATTAGTAATAAACAATAAGCTAAACTTAGAAAACATACCAGAAAATAATGTCATTTATAAAAATGCTTTGAACAACACAATTAAAGATGTCATTACTCGAAAACTTCTTGACAGAATGTTCATGACCTTAGCAAGAAAAGATATTACTACATTGTCTAATCTTAAGAAGGCAGCCCAAGAAGAAGAATTATACGAAACTAGTATAATAGATTCAGGTACAAATAAAGATCAATCGAAAGCAGCTCAATCAAATCGAAAGAATGTTGGAAATTATTATCCAAATTATAATACTACTAACTATCACAATCAAACTCAGAATTCATCTGGAACAGGTCAGACTAATCGAACAATTCAAAATCAAAATTCCCAAAATCCTGGATTATATAATGAGTTCAAAAATTCTTTGAATCAAGGTAGGGCTCAGAATCCATTCAATCAGCAAATATCTCAAAACCAAGCTAGTGGGAGTAGACCCAACCAACCTATTAAAAGAGCGAGGGAGAGCCAAAGTGGCCAAATGAAGATGGACGTAAATTTTCATCAATCCGCCTCGGAAGAAACCGAGAAGGACCCTATATAAAAATTACCATTAATAAAAGAACATTAAGGTGTATCGCTGACTCGCGATCATCAATCAACATCATGAAAGAAAATTATACAGATTCCGAGATAAAAGACGATAACCTTACAGTCCATACGATCAATGGACCTGTCCGTTTAACCAAAAGTATAATGAGGAATGCGAACAAAACATGTCCGTCCGAACAGAAGTTCTACATACATAACTTTTCCGAAAACTATGATATTTTATTAGGAAGAGAATACTTGATGGCAAGTAAAGCCGTCATCGATTACAGAAATGACACTGTTTTACATTAGGAGCTAGGTCGTACCCAATCATTCAGGGTGGAGAAGCTATTGAAGCCGGCAAGACCGCACAGAAGTGCATAGATCCCTCTACAAAAGAAGAGAAGATCTCACATAAGTGCCTTGACCCATCTCCAGAGGGAGATCAATACTTCGCTTCCGCTCTAGACAGTGAATTAAGGGAATGTAATCAATTAAGATTAGATCATTTAGACGACGCAGAGAGGGAGGCATTAAAGAAGGTCTTATATGAGTTTAAAGATGTGGAGTACAGAGAAGGTGACAAATTGACTTTCACAAGTACAATCAAGCACGAGATCAAAACTCAACATGAAGACCCGGTCTACAGACGACCATACAAATATGCCCAGATACACGATCAGGAGGTAAACCAACAAATCAAAGATATGATCAGGCAGGGAATAATTCGAAAGTCGAGTTCTCCTTACTGCTCGCCCATATCTATGATTCCGAAAAAGATAGACGCTTCAGGAAAGCAAAAATACCGAATGGTAGTAGACTATAGAAGTCTAAATGAAATAACAATTAAAGACAAGTTCCCAACTCCAAGAATGGATGAAATCCTAGACAAACTAGGTAAATGTCAGTATGGTCAGTATGTCAGTAAGGGTTTCTATCAAATACCCATGGAACCTAGCTCAATCCCCAAAACTGCGTTCTCCACTAAGCATGGACATTACGAGTTCACTCGTATGCCCTTTGGGCTAACCACTGCCCCCGCTACCTTCCAAAGATGTATGAACAATCTGCTAGAAGAGTTAATCTTCAAAGATTGCTTTGTATACCTAGACGACATCATTATATTTTCCACTTCATTGGAAGAACACCTGTTGTCACTAAGGAGAGTGTTCAGGCCAGCAGTAAACAATTTCCGCGCACTGTGCCAACTCCGTGCGCCCCGAGGCATAGAGTTAGTAAGTTACGTTTCCACCCCCGATTCGAACGGTCGAACTACCGCGCCCCAGAACCAATAAACCTCCACTTATCACGAAACACAGCTGCTTTTTATTTCTCGCGACGGCTTCTAAGAGGTTCACTGGATCAATGATTTTGACGTTTGGAGAATTGATCTTCGATCCGCCCCACTACAAACATTGGTCCTTCGAGCCGGATCTTCGCCTTCCCCATAAGGAGAAGCTCACCCCAGCCAGCATCGGCGGATCGCTCCAAGTTCAAGATAAGTACTCTTTGATTGTGCCTAACAACAGTGCAGTGATTTTGTTTTCCATCCCAGTCCGAGTTCCCGTGGCATATGTACATACATATGTATATACATATGTATTTATTTCTCGCTCTAGCTCCAAATTAAACCATACTTCGTTCTGCCAACGGTTGTGGGCTCCTACTTCTCCAAAGGTTTAATTTGATCCGAGCAAGCTCCTGCGGTCAACCTCCGATCCAGTGTATATATTCCTACCTCTCCCAGCTACCAGCTGAGCTTTGGTTGCTGACATATGCACATGCATACAAGCACATGTACACATCGCAACGCAATCCAAGCGGCTGGCAACAAACATAAAGGCATATTCTTGCAATTATTTTTGTTGTTTATTCCGTGCATGCTCAACGTTCCATAGTTTGTCGGTTTTATAAGGAAATAAAATAAGAAATCACTGCGCCTCCTTATTTAACTAATTATACTACCAACAAAATAACGATCCATACATACGGCACATACATATGTACATATTTATTTTACACATCTATACGTACGCATTTTAAATTAGCATATTCTTGCACATCTATATAATATACATATTGTATATAAAAAAGTTATCCACCGTTTTACCCGTTGTTTGACATCTCTTCAACCCAAGCCGCGGTACATAGCACTTACAGCCATACATACACACATAAAAGCAGCAGCAGCGGTGCATTCTTTTCGTTTTTCTTTTCGCTTTCGCTTCTCCACCGTTTGCCTGCGTTGTAGTTGTTCGGAGAATATTTTTCGGTGCCGCGCTTGACCGTAACGGAACGCCAAGTGACGCGCTACCCTGCATTTCGAGAGTATTTCGAGTTTTGAACCGACTCTATATATTGGTACCTCGTGCCTCAATATTATCGTCCATCCTTAATTTTCGTTCTTGGTTGAACATTTTTTTGTTGATCGTAGTATTTATATCTATATATTCCGGCCACGGTGTACTATTTCCATAATATAAATACTCGCAATAAATTCCAACAAAACCACATATCCACGGCTCGTAGTTCTGAACTTTCACGTCGCCATTTCCGCTCTCCTACCTTTGCGACTCTAATACGCGTTATCGCAAATCCATCAGCAAAACATGCCCACTGTGGAGAAGAAATCTCGCAAGAAGTTTAAGCGGGTGAGTTCGCTGAGTTTGACCCATCCACCCAGCTCCAACGGCTCAGTCACTACACCCACATCTTCCCGTCCGGCCCCAGCTGAGCGAGGTCCGACCACGTCCAGGGCTCAAGCACCACATGCCTTCGAGGCTCCTAGCACTATGGCCGCCAGTTCCGCACAGTCTAAGTTTGCCTTGGCTGCAAGCAGACTGACCCGCTTCGACCAGAAGTTCAGCGCTCCAGATGCTAGCACACCAACCCGCTCGCTCTCCCAAGTCCATCGAGAACAACTCCGAAGCCTGTGTGCAAAGGTGGACGCGGAGTTCGCGGCCTGTTCGGTGACGATGGCGGAAGAGGATCCAGAGGGTGTAGCTTATGTCCAAGAGATGTACGATGACTGCTACGTGGTCTACGCGCAATGCCTGGCCGAACTGAACGATCAGCTCGAGCCCCCGACTGTCCCTCACACGCCGCAACTGGCCGTTCAAGTGCCGACTTCCGGCGCTTGCCGCCTCCCTCCATGTGACACTGAAGTTTTCAGTGGGGACTACCAGCAGTGGCCCACGTTCCGAGACCTGTTCACCGCCATCTACATAGAAAACCCAAGGTTAGCTCTAGTGGAAAAACTGTTCCACCTCAACAAAAAGACCAGCGGTGAAGCCCACGACATAGTGGCACAGGCTCCACTTACGAACGATGGTTTCCCCTCCGCATGGAACGCCCTCCGTGAGCGTTTCCAAAACAAGAGTCTGATAAGGCCCAGATGAAGATCCTTTTCAGTCTGCCCCAAATCCGTACCGAGTCAGCAGCAGCGCTAAAAGAGCTCCAGAGGGCCGTCCACAAGTGCGTCACGACACTCACCCATTCCGAGGTCTCCACAGACAGCGTTTTCGCTGACGGAGTTTTACCTCATTTCCGCTAAGCTGCCAAAGACGACCTTAGAGCTTTGGGAGCAATCCGTGACGCACAAGTCCGAAATTCCCACCTGGCACGCCATGGACAAGTTCCTGGCGGAGCGGTACCTGTCTCTCGAAGTGACCGAGGACGGCCATCCAGGCATGGAGACTCAGGCCCACTCCAGGGCGAGCATAAGCACTTCAGACAATTCGAAAAGCAATCCGTTTCGGTCTCAAGGAAGTCCTTATCCTAGGAGTGCCCACTCGTTCGAGACCACAGTGAATCAAACGAGGAGCACGTGTGATCTCTGCTCCAAAGAGTATCATCCAATCCGTTTATGCCCTTACTTCCTTCAAATGCCCGCTGACGCTCGCTCCGACTACATTAAGCAAAAGCAGCTTTGTTTGAACTGCTTTGCAAGGGGCCACCAGATACGAGCATGCCAAAGCGCCCACAATTGCATAACTTGTGGAGACCGGCACCATACGCTTCTACACCGTAGCAATCCAGCAAACTCCAGCGAGGCGATTTCCACAACGGCACAAAATTCCTCAGCGTGGCCCGAGCTACATCTACGAGTACCAAGCGTACAAAATCCAAGTTCGTCCGAAGCCCAGCCAAACGTTCAGTCGTATTTCGCCTCCGGCACGAGTGCTGTCCTTCTAGGCACGGCCATCGTTAATATTTGCCATCTGGGAAAAACTTTCCACGCCCGCGCTCTGATCGACTCTGGCTCAGAGGCGACGTTCATTACAGAACGTCTTGTGGACATGATCAAATTGCCATTCCAACGTATCCAGGCACAGGTCTCCGGCCTAAATAATGCCGTATCCGCTCAGTCAAAGAAGCTCTGCAGTTTTTCCATCCGTTCTCCGACTAAGCCGGGCTTACAACTAAATGCCACAGCCTACGTTATTCCGGAATTGGCCGCAAATATTCCATCGCATCCGATCTCGCAAGGGTTCTTGAGAGACCTGCCGAACCTCTCATGGGCGGATCCGACCTTCTATGAGAGTTCACAAATAGATGTCCTGATTGGAGCGGATATCCTTCCGTCCATTCAGTTAAGTGGCTCCCTGACCAACATCTGTGGCTCTCTCCTCGGGCAGGAGACCATTTTCGGCTGGGTACTCACAAGTCCAGTGCGTCAGACCATGAATCAAATCTCATCGTTCTCGAGTCAAATTTCCAGACGACCTATCAAACTGGTAGAAGACTCGGGGTCTTTTTACGACAGCAATTTCCTTCCAGCTCCCTCCGCAGAAGTTCTCGAACGGTCTCCTGACCGACGGAAATATTTCCAAAATATAGCTGTGTTTCGTGATAAGTGGAGGTTTATTGGTTCTGGGGCGCGGTAGTTCGACCGTTCGAATCGGGGGTGGAAACGTAACTTACTAACTCTATGCCTCGGGGCGCACGGAGTTGGCACAGTGCGCGGAAATTGTTTACTGCTGGCCTGAACACTCTCCTTAGTGACAACAGGTGTTCTTCCAATGAAGTGGAAAATATAATGATGTCGTCTAGGTATACAAAGCAATCTTTGAAGATTAACTCTTCTAGCAGATTGTTCATACATCTTTGGAAGGTAGCGGGGCAGTGGTTAGCCCAAAGGGCATACGAGTGAACTCGTAATGTCCATGCTTAGTGGAGAACGCAGTTTTGGGGATTGAGCTAGGTTCCATGGGTATTTGATAGAAACCCTTACTGACATACTGACCATACTGACATTTACCTAGTTTGTCTAGGATTTCATCCATTCTTGGAGTTGGGAACTTGTCTTTAATTGTTATTTCATTTAGACTTCTATAGTCTACTACCATTCGGGAATTTTTCTTTCCTGAAGCGTCTATCTTTTTCGGAATCATAGATATGGGCGAGCAGTAAGGAGAACTCGACTTTCGAATTATTCCCTGCCTGATCATATCTTTGATTTGTTGGTTTACCTCCTGATCGTGTATCTGGGCATATTTGTATGGTCGTCTGTAGACCGGGTCTTCATGTTGAGTTTTGATCTCGTGCTTGATTGTACTTGTGAAAGTCAATTTGTCACCTTCTCTGTACTCCACATCTTTAAACTCATATAAGACCTTCTTTAATGCCTCCCTCTCTGCGTCGTCTAAATGATCTAATCTTAATTGATTACATTCCCTTAATTCACTGTCTAGAGCGGAAGCGAAGTATTGATCTCCCTCTGGAGATGGGTCAAGGCACTTATGTGAGATCTTCTCTTCTTTTGTAGAGGGATCTATGCACTTCTGTGCGGTCTTGCCGGCTTCAATAGCTTCTCCACCCTGAATGATTGGGTACGACCTAGCTCCTAATGTAAAACAGTGTCATTTCTGTAATCGATGACGGCTTTACTTGCCATCAAGTATTCTCTTCCTAATAAAATATCATAGTTTTCGGAAAAGTTATGTATGTAGAACTTCTGTTCGGACGGACATGTTTTGTTCGCATTCCTCATTATACTTTTGGTTAAACGGACAGGTCCATTGATGGTATGGACTGTAAGGTTATCGTCTTTTATCTCGGAATCTGTATAATTTTCTTTCATGATGTTGATCGATGATCGCGAGTCAGCGATACACCTTAATGTTCTTTTATTAATGGTAATTTTTATATAGGGTCCTTCTCGGTTTCATCCGAGGCGGATTGATGAAAATTTACGTCCATCTTCATTTGGCCACTTTGGCTCTCCCTCGCTCTTTTAATAGGTTGGTTGGGTCTACTCCCACTAGCTTGGTTTTGAGATATTTGCTGATTGAATGGATTCTGAGCCCTACCTTGATTCAAAGAATTTTTGAACTCATTATATAATCCAGGATTTTGGGAATTTTGATTTTGAATTGTTCGATTAGTCTGACCTGTTCCAGATGAATTCTGAGTTTGATTGTGATAGTTAGTAGTATTATAATTTGGATAATAATTTCCAACATTCTTTCGATTTGATTGAGCTGCTTTCGATTGATCTTTATTTGTACCTGAATCTATTATACTAGTTTCGTATAATTCTTCTTCTTGGGCTGCCTTCTTAAGATTAGACAATGTAGTAATATCTTTTCTTGCTAAGGTCATGAACATTCTGTCAAGAAGTTTTCGAGTAATGACATCTTTAATTGTGTTGTTCAAAGCATTTTTATAAATGACATTATTTTCTGGTATGTTTTCTAAGTTTAGCTTATTGTTTATTACTAATGCTTTTATCTCTAATTCTTCTATAAACTTACGAAGACTGCCGTTGAATCTGGTGGTGTATAGTTGTCGTAAGAGTTCTTCATATGGTGTGTGATTTTTGAACTCGTTGATTAGCACCGTCTTCAGTTCGTGCCATATGTTGGGTTGTATCATCTGCGATATGCGTTGTGCCTCTCCTGTCAGTTGGATCTCGGTCGCACCAAATAGGATCCTTTGTTGTCGAAGATCTTCAGTTGGATATAAACTGCATACATATTCGATTCGGTTGATGAACGAACTCAACTGTCCAGATGAACCATCAAAGGCAGGTATTTGTCGGATCGACAGGAGTGCCTGGTTCAAGTGGATTTGGTGTTGATTGGGTTTTGTTTTGTTGTAGTTTTGAACTTTATTTTGGTTCACTTGTGAGTTTTTTTTTGTATTTAATGTTTCACTGTCCTTGGTGATTCACTATCTCCGCTTACTTTAGTTCACTTAAATTAGTTTTGCAAATCGTATGTGCAAGCACCACATAGGTTCTTTGGCAGATTTCACAATTTTATTAACGATTCCGGGATTACGTGATCACAGTAATTATAAATTACACAAGCTGACCATTACCGAAATATAGGTGTTAATTTTAAACGAAATCCTACCGACTGCGCCAGTTAAATATCCGCAACTCGAAATTAAATTTTAAAAAAAAAGATTTTATTTTTACAACTTAATATCTTAATGTCACAAGATTAGGTTCAATTCCCCGACTTAACTTTACGTCTGCTTGTCTCAAACGGAACTGATTTGTCTATTGTTTGATAGTTTCCATGAGCCCTTCTCTCGACTCTGGCTTCGGGTGCTGCTTTCCTCGGCTGCATCTTCGTAGCTTGTCTTACTTTGTTGTAAGCTGGAATGAGAGCACACGATTTGCTATTGCTGGGATCGCAAAAGTTGTTATATTGGCTTTTAGTTAATCATCTGCCGTTAGTGATACCGACTCATTCTTACCGGTAAAAAGATTTTCCTTTACCGTATTGGGGTTTCTCGGAGTAAGAAATGAGTCTTTCAACAATTGAGCGGTGTCTTTTTCGTTGGATTTTTCAGCCGAAAGAGCAGCAGCATGCACAAGAAGAGATGTGTTGTGACCTTGATCGCCAGCTAAATCTGATGTCAATTTTCTCTTCAAACGGGGTCCAGCATTTATATATTCAATTGGTGGGCGTCCAACTGATCTTGATGTTGAAGTCATGGAACTCGATGACGACGTTCTTTCAACTTTGATAACCATCTTGGACAAAAGCCATGAGTTATGCTTTTTCTTAAATTTAGACATGTTTCTCCCGCATTTTGCCAAATACTTTAGGATGTGTAGATAAAAGCTCCTTACTTTATTATTTATTTCATCCTTTTTCTCCGTGCTTATTTAGTATGCCTTCAGTTCTTCGAAAATCCATCTCGAAAGTGCTGCGGCGCTTCGATTATTCTCAATGTAAATACTGAGCAGCTTTTCATAAGTGAACTCCACCTCACCTACAAATAAATTATAATGCGCACACAGGCGCAAAATGAAGCAAAAACGAGTTTTAGGATTATTTTATACACAGCTTGCACTACAATATTACACAATTACTTTCTCGCACAATTGACCTTAAGAGACGGGCACATTGATTAAGTATTCTCTACCTTTGGACGACACAAATTAAAACACACAAAAACATATATAAAAACATGAGAGCAAATTTGTTAAATATAATCACTCTACATACCCTGGCCTTTCTTTTCCATTACTTTGATTTCAGTTTTGGTACTTAGTTTCAATTTGGTAAGCTCTCAAAGTAAACAAACAGTTTCCCGCGTTTTTTACTATCGCTTGCAGCTTATCAAACAGCTGACTTTAAAACGTTGCAAAAAAGCCAGGGATGCATTCAAATAAAAAAGATTTTTGATTTTTTTTAAATTAATGTATATACCAATTCAATGTTATATGAAAATTAAGTTTCATTGACATGCATTTTTTCGAATTAACGTCGAGAAATGGGTTCGCTGGCCCACTGTGCCATTTTAGGAATGTGTTACGAAAAATTAAGCTTGGCGTCTTATATAACACCAAGATCATACACAAGGGCAATTCTTTCAAGAGAACCACCGCATAGGGTATAGGGAGCCAACAAAATGCTAGAACGATGAAATATCATAACTTTGTATTTCGAGGCATTAAGGTGTAACAAGTTTGCACAACACCATGACTGAAAGTTATTGAGATCGGATTGCAAGCGAGAATGAAATGAAATGCCCTTATACTGGATACGAAGTTTAACATTATCCGCATACATAAGTACTCGGGAGTATGTTAATACCGAAGGCAATATCCGAAGAAAGTGGAATATACGAGCACGTAATGAGTATTGCGAAAGCGGGAAGACTCAGTTGTTGTCGAATCGGACTGTGAAGTACTCCGACGTGAAGTTTGAGTCCACTGCAATCAAAACCCCTACTGCACGTCGTTGCATCCTTTCTAAAAGTTGTGTACCGACCTGACAACACTTCGGAACTAAGAATGTCAGGTTTTAGCTAAGTCTCGGTAAGCGCAACAACGTGAGATGCAAATGCAGCACTATATCGAAAAAGAATGTCGAACTTACTGCTTAAGCCTTTAACATTTTGGTAAGTTAATAAAAGCGAAGATAGTTTTTTGAATGAGTGGAAGAAGGATGGGAAGATGTGGATGGCACGTTGGACGTGTGGCTCTCTAAAGCCACTCCGCGTCTGCCTCATAAAAATAACCATAGCTTTCTCAACCACCCGGCAAGCCTAGCAACTGTAGTGCAAACCATTATGTTTGGCGATAGCATTACCCACGAGGCCTGAAAACCCAGTGTATTTTTCGTATTTCAAAACAAATAACTATCAGACCAAAGTGGCAGTCCAACGCTTACAGCGGAATAAATAATACTGAGAAGAGAGCGTTTCTATCAACAGTTAATGAAAGAGTGTGCTACTACACAGAAAGTTCGGGAGCGATAGACGAAGAACAGTCCTTTAGGGTTGGGTGATCAGCAGAGAGTGATAATAAAGCAAGGGCTACGAGATGAAAGCGGGCTAAATTCAATATGAGAGAGCACTTACAAAAGGAAATGAAACAAACAGACGTGTGTCGGAAAGCAGGCTACAACAAAAGCGTGAGATAAATTCAACTGCCCTCAAAGGAATTTTTGTCAAAATGTTACCTTATATTTGACCATTTTATTTTTCTGCTTCACTTTTATCAAAATTTAACTTTTATCGAGACGAAACCAACTTTAAATCTGAAATTTGTTAAATAAAGGAAAGTAAATTTTATTTTCACAATCTTCAAAATTCAATTTTTATATCCGATACTAAAAACGAGGGGGAACGTTGTGAGTTGCTGCGGACACCGCAACTCTACAGTTATACCCGATACTAAGTCAGTATGGCTCTCCTCCGGCAGACGCCGCTAATATTAAACGGCACGACAAGGAGTGCGTGCGAGAGAGACAGAAAATCAGTCTGAGCGTGACGTCGGGTGCTGCGTAGCCAGCGCAAATTGATTTGTTCCTTTTGGCTATAAAAATGATCTGATCTGATCCAGATTCAGCAATCTGATATATATGATCATTATCTATGATTCTGCGTTTTTAGAGTTCTCGTATCGTCGAAATTGTGGATACCACAGATTTTCGCCCTTTGTGGGGGCGGAAGTGGGCGGGGCAAAGTTTTGAAATATTCTTGTAGCAGTGACATATCACAGAAGTCTGGATCCAAAACATCGTTGCTCTCGCTCTTATAGTCTTTGAGCACTAGGCGCTAAAGGGGACGGACAGACGGACAGACGGACGGAGGGACAGACGGACAGACAGACATGGCTCAATCGACTCGGCTATTGATGCTGATCAAGAATATATATACTTTATGGGGTCGGAAACGATTCCTTTTGGACGTTACACACATCCACTTTTACCACAAATCTAATATACCCCAATACTCATTTTGAGTATCGGGTATAACAACAGATAATTTCGCTATATGCGAAAGCACGAGCATGGCTGATAAGTAAAATATTGAAGCATATCCATCGGATGAAAAGCGGCGTTTGTTTTTTGATTTTTAAATGTTGAACTTTACAGGCTTTGCACACTGAGCACATCCCGTGGAAATACTCTGGCCCCGGATTTTCCGTAGTTATTCTTAAGTCCAGGACGCCAGGTTTTATTATAATTAGTCTTTATTTATGAATATTATTTAAGATTAGTTATGATTACAATGGTCGCTGTGCTTTAAGTATATTTAGATTAATACAAATAATTGCGCTCGTAATTTGCGTGTGGCTGAGTGAGACCTTGGCACCGAATTAAATGGCGTCGATCGTTGAGGCTGTGTTCTCTCCTCTCTTTGTTCGACGGCCGCTTCTAGTCTCTCTCTCTCTGTTACTTGCTCTGTTATCTCTACAGACTCTGTTGCTCTCTGTGGCTTCCTACCAAATCCCTCATTCGGCCCTCCTGACATAGAGTTCACCCCGAACTCCTTCATAAATTCGGCCACCGTAGATGTTTTAAAAGGGCCTTCTCCTTCTCCCACTCTTTCTACATCATACCGGCCGTGCTTGTGAATCTTGACCACCTTTTAGGGCCCTAGAAACTTTCCCCTCAACTTCAATCCAACACCATATTGGGTCCGCCTGATTGCAACTAAGTCATTGAGCTTGTACTGCTTTTCATCCTTTCTCTTTTTATCAAAGGATCGCTTATTTTCTTCCTGCAACGACTGAATATTGTCCCTAGCCTCTTTCCTTAACTGCTCACGCTCTTCGTCTAGCTCACCTATGAGAGACTGCTGTACCAATTCTCTCAATTCATCTATGTCAGTTATAAGTATGTCTACTCCGGTTAGGAGTTTGAATGGAGCGACTTTGGTACTCCTAAGTTCGACATTTTTAATTATCTGTTTCACTCTACCCACGTGCCTATACCAATTTCCTGGATTTTCAAAGCTCATCTTTGACAGCATCGGTACTACTATTTTGTGCATTCTCTCGACCTGTCCATTGCCTCTAGGTACGCCTGTAGCTATTAACAAATGTTGTATCTTCTGCTTGTCACAGTACTCTTTGAATAAGTACGATGTGAAAGCTGCGCCACGATCAGTGACAATTCTGAATGGGTTACCAAATGATACTGCTTGCCTTTCTAAACAGTTCAGCACCTCCTCTACTCCGGTACTACGTGTGGGGTACAACCAAACGAATTTTGAAAATGCATCAACAACTACCAAAATGTGATTATATCTTTTCTTTGTAATCTCCATCGGCCCGACGTGGTCTAAGTGATAGGTAACTAATGGTTTATCAACCTTGTCAATGGGAGTTAGGTACCCTTCTTGCCTGCCCGCTTTTGTATTAACTACTTTATTTCTTAGTTTAGGGATAAAGTAAGATTTCTCTACCAGATCCTGTGTTTTCTTCACCGAAAAATGTCCCTGCCTGTGGGCGATCTGTATTATATCGGTTTCCATTTGAGATGGAACATTTATTAACTCTCGGTTTAGATCTTTGAATATGATTTGGTTTGCTATATAATAATCCTCGTATCCCTGCTTTTCCAACAGATTCCTGACTACCCTTGTCCATTCATCTGCACACTGCGCATCCTTAAGCCTGTGCATAACACTCCCTGTCAATACGTAACAAGCAACGCGACTGAGAGCGTCTACATGTCGCATCTTCGATCCTGAACGATGTTCTATTTCGTAGTCGTAGTCCTGCAGATACATTGCCCACCTAGCTACTCTTAATGGAACGTCTTTCTTTTTCATCGTCATGGCAAACGCGTTACAGTCCGTAATGATTTTAAATTTCAGTCCGAGAACTTCAAGTTCGTATGAATGATAGTTTTTCTCACATGGCTTTGTTTTCATACTCATATACATCACTGGGTGCAGCTGACCATCTTCTGGATCCTTTTGTAACAAGACAGCCCCAAAACCTAACTTAGAAGCATCCGTGTGTATCTCCGTATATAATTTAGGATTGTACAATCGTAAAACTGGTTTCCTAGTGAGAGCGGCTTTCAATTGCTCGAATGCTAATCGGTGCAACTCCTTGAACTCGAACTTAGAATCCTTTCTCAACAAATCTGACAATGGCCTGGCTATGAAATAAGAAGTCAGCCCAATGAATCGTTGTATAGCCTTTTTATCCTTTGGGATCGGAAAGTTTGCTACACACTGTGTTTTCTCCTTACCGGGTGTTATGGTACCTGTTGCGTGACCTTCCATCCATGGCCACAATTATTAGTTATTGATCTGAATTATGAAGTCTAGTGTAAGTTAGGCTAGGGCAAAGCGGGAGCGCAATAAAAGCTCGCTCTCTCGCTCTTGGCGAATTCGCCCCGCTTTGCCACCGTAGGTTAGCTAGAGTAAGAGATTTGAATTGTGAAGAAAATATAGTTGTCCGCCAACCTTGAATTAGATCGAGCGTATCAAGTTTTTCGCCCCGCCAAATAAATAATTTAAATTACAGCCACCCAAAGTTTTCGGTAATTGATTAGAAAAACTCTTCTAATTTTTCATGGCGCCCCCGGGTGGACTGTAAAGTGAATTATAGGCAACAACAATAAGTGACAGTTACACAAGAAATTGCAGTATACATATGCAAACATCTTCGTTGCCCGCGTCGTGTGTGTGTGCAATCGGCAATCAATTTGTAAAATATCATCGCGTCGGTCGCGCTAACAATAATTTTTGTGCAAATTCTGCTACCGCCGAGGGATGCCCTGCGATAAAGACAGGAAAGTAGCAGTTGGATTCAAAGATCCAAAAGAGGAATCAGAGGTCTTTGTGCAGAAAATTGAAGGCTGAGCAAAAGACATTCGGATCTCTCTTTGAGGTGTCTTGTGCTGAAAACATTGCACATCGCCTTCAATTCTAGGCACAGACGTATGATATACATATAGTAGAGCTTGATTGCATGCATTTTATTAGTAATTGCATAAATATAACTAAAAACACATACATATGTAAATACATACATATCGACACATACAGACATATGTGAACCGTACATACATACATCTTTCGTTTACCCCCCCCCCCCCCCCCCCCCCCCCCATTTATTTTGTTCTACCTTTCTTGTCGTTAGAACCTCACAAAGTTTGTTCGTTCGTTCACCCAAGCCACGGCGTATAGAAAATACCCACACATACATACAAGCAGCAGCACCGGTGCATTATTTCGTTTTCGCTTTCGCTTCTCCACTGCTGCTTGCGTTGTATTTGTTGGGAGAATTTTCGTTGCCGCTCTTGAGCTTAACGGTGCGCCAAGTGACGCGCTACCCTGTATCTAACGGGTATATTGTTTTCGGCCGTCACTTGCAACGACTCTTTCCTTGATACCTCGTGCCTCGACATTCAATTCAAATTCGTTTTCGATTATCGTTCTCGTTCAAACATAAAAAAAAAAAATAATAATAATAAATAAATAAATAGAAATAATAGTGGTTTGTTGTGTAAAATCTTCACACACAAACATTATGGCAGAAAAAAGTAAATCCACTCTTGAAGACTTCAAGATTAAGCTCAAAAGTCGAGTAAAAAGCATTCGCCGCTTAGAGGATCGATTAGATCAAGGGTCGATTCCTTTGCAATTACCGGAATTACAATGTAGATTAGATTGTTTGAATGCTTCAATTGAAAAGGCTAACCATTTGCAGGAGCAAATCGAGGACATAACAGGTGATGATGCATATGCAGCCGAGTTGGAAGAGCTGATAATTGTCACCAAAGGAAAGATAATGTCGCTTATCGCCGCCTTTGATGCAGCAAGCGAGACGAAGCCAGTGTCTTCTTCAGCCCCAACTTATGCTAGACTTCCGAAATTGGCATTACCCAAATTTAGTGGTAAACACTCGGAATTCCAAAATTTCATTAGCCTTTTTGAGAGACTAGTCCATAGCGACAACAGCATACCGGTGATCGAAAAATTTAATCATTTGATTTCGTGCCTCTCTGATGAAGCATTAGGAACAATAAAGGCGTTCCAAGTCACCGAGGCAAATTATGAAAAGGCCATGGCTGGCCTAAAACGAGTATATGACAACGATTATTTGATTTTCACGAATAATATTTCCACATTGTTCAATCTGCCGAGAATGTCGCATCAATCTGCATCATCTCTAAGAACTCTAATCGATACTGTTTCGTCGATTTACGGATCGTTACTGTCGATCGGAGATGATACAAAAATTTCGAATGCAATGCTCATTCATCTCGTTTTAAACAGAGTCGACCCAGTGACGAAACAAAAGTGGGATGAACAGCTTACTTATGAGAAGTTGCCGCTTTGGTCCGACTTTGAGAAAGTCTTGAATCGTCGATACCAGCATCTGTCTGCTGAAGAATCGACCAAGCCAAGGCAAGACAAAGTCATGCCAAGCAAGCAACATAATCGCAGTTCATTTGCTTGTTCTTCCACTTCCACCAACAGTAGAACTCAGCAAACTTGTAGCTACTGCAATTCAGGAGACCATGTAGTGTCAAATTGCCCTTCATTTTCGCGGTTCTCGGTGATGCAAAGGTTTGAGTTTGCTAAGTCGGCATCCCTATGCATTAATTGTCTGCGAAAAGGCCACGCTGTTGTAAAATGCAAAGCCAATAAATGTCGAGTGTGCAGCCGCTCACATCATACATTATTGCATCGATACACAGTGTCGGCTAATAGTCTCGCGTTGCCACCACCCCAAGAGAGTCCTTCTCCTCCATCAAATCAGAATCAATCTTCCACGTCACATGTTTTGCATGCGACAGCGTTGGACAGGGTAATTCTGGCTACGTCGATCGTAAGCGTCCGAACTAAGAGCGGTGAACACATTCTGGCCAGAGCTCTGCTCGACTCTGGATCACAAACAAATTTTATTACCGAGGACCTCGCTAATCGCTTACAGATCCGTAGAGAGGAGTCCTGTATTAACTTGCTTGGAATTGGTGAATCCGACTTTTACGTCGATGACTTGTTGACTGGTGCTTCATGCGTAGAGGAGCTAAGGGCAATTAAGTCCGAAGTGTCTCAGGTTCTTCAGACCGCAGGGTTTGAGTTGACTAAGTGGTTTTCAAACTCACCCGAGCTCACCGCATCTGAGAGCACAGCCAAACCCATAACAATCTCGGATTCAGAGTCGACAAAGGCGTTAGGAATCTCATGGTTACCTACTGACGATGCCTTTAAGTTCAAAATTGACAATTCAGTTATGGGTCTCCGAGCCACAAAACGGAACATACTATCGGTGACATCAAAGTTGTTTGACCCCCTTGGTTTATTAAGTCCTATCGTTATAAAAGGCAAGATCCTATTGCAGGAGCTTTGGCTTAACAAACTAGATTGGGATGAGTCGATCCCGCTGCATTTGGAAACAGCGTGGAATAAGTTGAAAAATACACTATCTCAATTGGAAGACATATCCATATCTCGGTTTGTGTATTCCGATCCGATGTCACCGGTTCAAATACATGCCTTGGCTGACGCCTCCATGAGAGCGTATGGAGCGTGCGTCTATATACGTAGCAGAACTGCAGAAGGTTTAAAAATATTATTGTTGACTTCGAAATCCAAAGTAGCGCCGCTCAGGACCAAAACGCTCCCAAGGCTTGAGTTATGTGCCGCTCACCTTCTCGCAGATCTCTGTCACAGAATCAAGCCCCTAATAAACGTGCCCATTGAACAAGTCGTTTATTGGTCGGATTCAGAGGTAACTCTCCATTGGATCCGGTCTCATCCATCGTCGTTGTCGACTTTCGTTTCAAATAGAGTGGCTGAGATTCAAGAGTGGTCAGATGATGCTACGTGGCGGCATGTACCCACGAAACAGAACCCAGCAGATATTGTCTCAAGAGGTTGTGACGTCGACGAAATCGTTCAGTCAATTTGGTTCGAAGGACCATCATTTCTGAAAGAGGAAGAAGAAAACTGGCCCAAGAACGCTCATTTCGAACACTCCGATGATCTTCAGCTGGAAAAGAGGAAGACTGCGGTCGGGTTGACCGCGGCTGTGCGAAGTTCGGAGCTGTTAGATGTCATCGAGGGATTCTCGTCACACCTCAAACTGCTTAGAGCGTTCGTGTATGTGTTCCGCTTTATAAGAAAATGTAAAGACCCAAGCCTAAATTTTGAAAAAACTGTCTCACCGACCGAATACAATGAAGCTTTTTATAAAATTGTCGAAATCATCCAGCATCAAGGAGAAATTGAAAAGGTTAGGAAAGGATCTACAATTGGTCCTAGTCTTCAGCGGTTGAACCCATTCATCCATGAAAACACAGGGACTTGGTGCAACTTTTCGTTGTTGCGAGTGGGGGGGCGACTAGCCAAAGCTCCTATATCATACGATGCCAAGTTTCCTCTGCTTTTGACTAAGCGCTCGCAATTCGTGCGAAGCTATATTCGTCATCTGCACCATTCGAATTTTCATGTCAGCCCACGAGCACTTGTGAGCATCCTTCGACAGAGCGTGTGGATAGTGAACGCTCAGGAGGTCTGCCGTCAGACAGTTCGATCGTGTATGCGCAGTTTTAAATGCAAGCCTCGATTGCTGACGCAACTCATGGGGAATTTACCCGCAGATCGACTCCGTGCTCTCCGCCCATTTTCAATTTGCGGCGTTGATTTTTGTGGACCAGTGCACACGACATTGAAAATTCGCGGAAGGCCCCCATACAAGTCATACATTGCGCTTTTTGTTTGTTTTGCGTCCAAGGCGGTTCACCTAGAAATAGTTTCCGATCTAACCACTGATTGTTTTTTGTTGGCTTTTCAAAGGTTCGTCGGGCGCCGAGGATATCCCCAAGTCGTTCATTGCGACAACGGGACGAACTTCGTCGGAGCGAGCCGCCATCTCAGCGCTCTGCGGATGCGAATTTGCGTTCATACCGCCGCGAGCTCCTCACATGGGAGGGCTATGGGAGGCAGGTGTAAAAACTGCCAAGAGCCTACTCCTACGGGCGGTAGGCAGCGCGCTCCTAACCGCCGAAGAGCTCGCCACAGTCCTCGTCGGCATCGAGGCCATAATGAACTCGAGGCCGCTGGGAGCCATCAGCCAAGATCCAAGCGACGGCGAGGCCCTAACACCCGGGCACCTGCTGACAGGCGGGTCGCTCATCGCCCCCCCAGCACTGCGGACTCCGGACCAGGAGAGTCTCAGTTGCTTGCGGCGATGGCGACTTGTCTCGTCAGTCAGGCAAGCGTTTTGGCAGCGATGATCCCGCGAATATGTCCTGGGGCTGCAAATTCGGGGCAAATGGCACCAGCAGCAACCGAACCTCGAGGAAGGAGACCTCGTCATCGTGGCCGAGGACAATCTGCCGCCTCAGGAGTGGCTCGTGGGGAGGGTCATCGCCACGCACGCAGGAGAGGACGGCATGGTCAGGGTCGTCGAAATAAGGACTAGCACTGGAGCGGTTTTTCGGCGGCCCATACACAAATTAGCGCCGCTCCCAATGTGTTGAAGCCGATGCAGGCGTTCAACGGGGCCGGTGTTGCGTGACCTTCCATCCATGGCCACAATTATTAGTTATTGATCTGAATTATGAAGTCTAGTGTAAGTTAGGCTAGGGCAAAGCGGGAGCGCAATAAAAGCTCGCTCTCTCGCTCTTGGCGAATTCGCCCCGCTTTGCCACCGTAGGTTAGCTAGAGTAAGAGATTTGAATTGTGAAGAAAATATAGTTGTTCGCCAACCTTGAATTAGATCGAGCGTATCAAGTTTTTCGCCCCGCCAAATAAATAATTTAAATTACAGCCACCCAAAGTTTTCGGTAATTGATTAGAAAAACTCTTCTAATTTTGTATAACATACCCCAAGAAATCTACCTAACTTTGCAAAATTTGACCTTTACTCCAGTTTATCTTCAAACCATTCTTTCCTGCCACTTCTAGCACTCTTTTCAACTTCTGTAAGCCTTCCTTAACATCCCTACTTGGTATAATGATATCATCCATATATACTACAGCGTCACCCTTCTATACCAATTCTCTCATTACCGCGACTATGAAACGTGTGAAGATTGCTGGCGAATTCAAAATCCCAAACGGTACAAATAGGAACTCATATTGTCCTTTCTGCGTTACAAATGATGTATACTTTTGTGACTGAACTTCAACTGGTACGTGGAAATAACCGTTAGTTAAATCTAATGTAGTAAAAATCAAAGCTCCTTGCAATTTCTCAATAACATCTTGCATCTGTAACATCGGAAAGTTATCTCGCACTATTTTCTCATTTAAATTGCGATAATCGCAGCATAGACGTTTCTGTCCATGCTTCTTTGGTACTAATACAATCGGAGAGGCATATTCTGATGTACTGGGCTTGATTATCTTTTGTGCCAACCACTCGTTGACCTGCTCGTCTACTATGTTCTGCTCACTATAAGCCATACGCCTAGGATGCTGATACACAGGTAAATCATCCGTTAGTACAATTTTCATCTCTATAGGGCAATGCACATTTCGACTTGGCTCGTATTCCTCAATTATCTTTCTTATTTGACCTCTCTCTGAATAGGGAAAATGTGACAAATCAATATTTATAGCTTCACTCTGCTCTAAGTTCACCATACACAAACTCTGAAACTCATTCAGCAACTCCGTAAATGAATTAACATTTTCCCTTTCATCTCTATGTTCTGGAAAATTGCGCATAGTACTTACTTGACTTCCTGATCTGAGGACTAGTGCTGTTCCATCTCTTGTTACCTTCATGTCCACACGCTCTAAAAGAGTTCTGCCAGTTTTCCTCTACCAAGCTTCAAAAACACATTTCTGCTTAAAAGACACAAATCTGCACCTGCATCGACCAATCCTTTAAACACAACTTTTCCGTAGCTTACCGATTTCAACTCTAATCCTGACGAAGTGAACGTGCTTGATGGCTTTGTCCTACCATTCTCCAGAACTAGATTGGTTGCTTTCTCCTGTTAAATTCCCATGTCGACCTTGCATTGAGCAGCTCTATGTCCTAGCTGGTTGCATCTGAAACACCTGTTATCTCTTTTTGGACAATCCCGCTTAATATGCGACTGATCTCCGCAGTTAAAACACTTTTTAAACTTTTCCGCTGATTTCACTAACTTTTTTTCTCCATTATTGAAGTGTGAGTCAAACTTCCCTTGTGATCTCACCAACCCTGTCATTTTCTGGTATGCCTCAATTTGCACTTTCAATTGCCTCATATTCCTAGCTTGATACAGTAAAGCCTTGTTTGCACTAGAATCTGGAATCCCGCTGACAAAATATTCAATTAAACTTTCGTCATCCATCTCGATTGGCTTTGCCAACTCCATCAGAGCGTACAGATACTCATGCAACGTTTCGTTCTTCCTCTTCTGCCGCTTCCCTAGCCTACGATGTATCTCAGCTGATGACACCTTCACCCCAAATTCGTCGATCAATGCACCCTTTAAAACATTCCAATCACGAATATCGCGTTGACTTCGAATAAATAGCTTCGCTGCCCCACAGAGCAATTGTTTTGCATAAATGAACACCTGTAATTGGTTCCATTCCACCGTGAGTGCACACTCCTCGAGTTCTTCGATCCACTGATTAATGTCTGGTGAACTTGTACCCGAAAACTGTGACACACTGCCTTCTACATCTTTCAACGTAAACCATGACCTTCCTGAATTAGAACTGTCTGCTTGCCGCCTCTGACTAGATCCAATTGGATTTTCATCTCGCCTTTCATTTCCCCCTGCTTGTTCATTATTTGAGGCCACTGTTGTAAATGATAACTCTTCATTCATCTCATCTGCAGTCTCTCCCTCATCCCTAACTTCTTCATTGTTTTGATCGGTTTAAAAAACAAAAGCCAGCAGTCTGTTTTGCAATTCAACTTTTCTTCCGGTTCTATTTAAACTTATCTCGGCCAATTTATCGCGCAAATTTGCCACCAACAATGTATTGACATCTCTATTCATTTTTACAAACTTGTATGAAATATAATAGAATAAGAAATGGATCTATGCCACTCGCTCGCTCTCAGACCTTACAATAATTAACAGTATTCCGCTCTTTAAACTTGATGTTAACTATTATGTTATGTTATTGAATATGTAAACTTAACACTGTGTTAATTAATCCAAAATGTTTTCGTTGTCGTCGCACCAACACAGCTCCAGAATTTTTTGTCCTCGTCACACCAACACAGCTCCAGAAGTTTCGTCGTGACCAGCCGCCTTTATCGCTGTCTAGCACATGCGAACCTCTAGCTACCTTCTCTGCTCCACGCCTTTCTCCTTTTTTTTTTTTTTTTTTTTTAATTGACATGCAATGACTGCATCTTTCAAGAGGCGATGCAGTTACTGCACCGTCAAGTGGCCCGTGTGAAACCAGCAGAAGGCTTTTACGCGCGGATCCCAGGCAAAACACAGCCCTCCTCCCGCCCAACCGACCGAGGGGCGCTGCCGCATGACGCACGGTGCGTAGCCGAACCGAGCGCGAACATGCAAGAAAGATAGCTATTAGACTAACATTCGAAGAAAATTAGCACTAAACTTACTAAGAAACTAAGCATGCAATCAAAGTACAAATACCACTACAGTTACTAATTAATAGAAAGGTGTGTAAGGATTAATAATTTAATAAGAGGAAGAGAATTAGTGGTGGATATAATATGGTAGAGGGAATTATAATTCGAGCATAAGACCCTAAACGGTTCATGCAAGGAATAACTCGATCTACAAAGTGGAAGGAACAACGGTATAAAATTTCTAGTCAGTCTAATAGGAATCGTGAAGTTTATGCGGCTCAACAGATCAGGGCTGTCTATGTCACCCCCGATCAAGTTGTGCATAAATATCACACCAAGCATTTTTCTACGGTTAACTAAGGATGGGAGGTTTACTAATAGTAGTCTACTAGAGTAAGATGGGAGTCTTACACCGGCATCCCAGTTAAGGCCCCGCAGAGCAAAGAGTAAAAAGTTTTTCTGTACTGATTCTATACGGTCCTGTTGAACTTTGTACTGAGGGCACCATACACAGGAGCCGTATTCTAAGATCGGACGAACAAGCGAGGTATAGAGAGTCTTTGTTATATAGGGGTCGTCAAATTCCTTTGACCACCTCTTTATAAACCCAAGCACGCTCATGGCCTTATTTACCATGGTAGAAATGTGTTCGGAAAACTTTAACTTGGGGTCTAACATAACACCCAGATCATCCACCAGGGTAATTCTCTCAAGAGAACCACCAAATAGGGTATAGGGAGCCAACAAAGGGCTAGAACGATGAAATGTCATAACTTTGCATTTCGAGGCATTAAGGTGTAACAAGTTTGCACAACACCATGACTGAAAGTTATTGAGATCGGATTGCAAGCGAGAATGAAATGAAATGTCCTTGTACTGGACACAGAGTTTAACATCATCCGCATACATAAGTACTCGAGAGTATGTTAATACTGAAGGCAAGTCATTAATAAAGAGTGTGAAGAGTAAGGGGCCTAGATGGCTGCCCTGTGGTACTCCTGAAGAAATCTTTACTGGTAAAGAGATGGAGTTTTTGAAGAGGACTCTTTGAGACCTGGAACAAAGATAGCTAGAAATCCATCTCAGGAGGTTGGGCGGAAATCCTAAAAGGTCAAGTTTATGCGCTAAAAGGGAATGGTTTACAGAGTCGAATGCTTTACTAAAGTCGGTGTAAATAACATCCGTCTGTAAGTAACCTTGAAAGCCTTTAATAATGAAAGAGGTAAACTCTAACAAGTTCGTGGTGGTTGATCGCCGCCTTATAAATCCATGCTGAGTTGGAGATATAAGTCACTTGCAAAGATTTTGCAAGTGCGGAGTTAAAACCTTCTCAAACATTTTAGGAATAGCGGATAACTTTGCTATACCTCTATAATTTTTTGCATCAGACTTGCTACCTTTTTTATGGAGAGGAATTATAAACGATTCCTTCCAGATCGGGGGGAAGCAAGAAGAATCAATGGACAGGGTGAATAGTTTAAGCAAAGTTCCACACAGAGCCTCGGCGCAGTACCTGAGTACACAGCCTGGAACCCCGTCTGGACCCGGTGAAAACACCGGCTTAACTATTCGAAGATCATGAAGTAAAGAACATTCATTTAACAAGGGACTGAAAATGCCGTTCGACCGCGGTAAACCGTATGGGTACGGATGACCAGAGTAGCTTTCCTCAGAATAGGTGTTTTGGAAAAATTTGGCAAAAAGATCGGCAATTGCCTGATCATTATTTGCCGACGCATTACGAAATGATAGCGAGGATGGGTGTGCGGACGTTCTACGCTTAATGTTTACGAAGCAGTAAAACTGTTTAGGGTCCTGAGAAAAACACCTGCATCGAGATAGGTAGTTCTTATAGCATTAAGCATTAAGAACTGAAAAGTTTGAACGAGCTATTACACAGCGAGAGTGAGAAGTAGGAGAACCCACTTCTTGAAATTTTTTATAAAGTCTTGATTTTAAGTTTTTTAGACTGGATAACTCTTTGGTAATCCAAGGCGGTTTTCCAGATCTAGTTGGACAAGAAAGCGGGACTCAAGAATAAAAAAAAGTGCCAAGAGCATTGTAAAAAATGTTTGTGCCTTTTATGACATCAGTGCTCAAGTACAAAGCGGACCAATCAAAATCCCTAATGAGGTTATTAAGCTTCGCAAACTCGGCTTTACGAAAGCAGCGGACACGTTCAGGTAGCCTACTCGGCCGATCCAATACAGTTGGTCCTATATCTAGCGACACCTCGAAAGTAGGGTGGTAGGCGTCTTCAGGTATAGTGAGCGGAAGGGCTCGGGTTAACAACACTATGGTCGGATCCGATACAAAGCACAGATCAAGCAATCGACCCAAGGAATTTTTCACATGATTGACTTGAGACAGGGACAGGTCAAGCAAGCCGTCAACAAAGTCATGTCGTGACATGGGCACTAGGATACTAGACTCGTTTACCGAAGACCAAACAGTTCCTGGCAAGTTGAAATCACCAAGAACTATCATACGATCTTTATCAGATAGCGAGGAAGAAACAGCGGTTAAAGCGGACAAGTGCTGCTCATAAATTGAAATATCCGAAGAAGGTGGGATATACGAGCAAGTAATGAATATAGCGAAAGCGGGAAGAATCAGTTTTACACACAGGAATTCCAGTTCCTGTTGAACTTGGACTGTGAAGTGTTCCGACGTGAAGTAAGAGTCCACTGCAATTAGAACCCCCCCTGCCCGTCGAGACGAACGGTCCTTTCTAAAAGTTGTGTACCGACCTGCCAAAACCTCGGAACTAAGAATGTCCGGCTTTAACCAGGTTTCAGTAAACACAATAACGTGGAAAGCAAATGCAACACTATCCCGGAAAAGAATGCTGAGCTTACTACGCAAGCCTCTTACATTCTGATAGGTTACTAAAAGAGAAGTTAGTTTTTTGGAAAAGTGGAAGCAAGACGGGAAGTTGAGGATGAGGAAGTTGAGGTTGAGGGTTGCACACTGGAAAGATTTGTAAGGGATATGGGGGCCTATTCTTCTTCTTAGCCTTAAACTCCGTCACCACCAAATGCTTCGGCCAAAATTTGGCGGAGCAAATGGTGTCAAATTGAGTTGGGGAGATGCTTATCTTAAACGAGGCTATCTCCCTGGCATAAGAGAAGTTGAATTTCTCCACCTTTAAGCCCACGGCTTTTATTTTGCTTTGAATAAAAGCAATTACATCATTAGATGTGAGGTCAGGGGCCAGCCGTGAAACAAAAACTTGTCGTTTTGGTGGGACTCCCACCAGTGGTTTAGTCACCACAGGCCTAGTACCTGTGGTGGCAATATCCGGAGGTCCAGAACGTCTATTTACTGGTGGGATCGGGATAGACGGGACAACTAGCGAACTTGCGGACACCACGGACACGGACGCTGCAGACGTACTTGGCTGCACATTCTCCGAGGCGATGAATTCGGCTACCGAATCTGCGTCGCCAGCAGCTGTCGTTGCCCTTGGAGTGGCAAACGAGATCAACTGCTGCACACTTGCAGTGGTCGGAGTCAGTTTTTCGGCGGCGCACGGCTGAGTGACGGTTGGCAATTGCAGATCCCGCGGAGTGACCTTTTTGCGCCTCGGAGACTCATTCAGCAGTTTTAAGCCGCTAAACTGAGCCTCCATGGCTAGGAGCCGATCGTATTGGTTTTTAAAACCAACGGTCAGCTCCTTAAAGCCACTCCGCGTCTGCCTCATGAAAGCCACCATGTCTTTCTCCACCGCACGGCATGCCTCGCAACTGTTATGCAAGCCATTACGTTTGGCTATAGCATCACTCACGAGGCCAGAAAATCCAGCGCATTTTGCGTGCACTACGCTGTCGCAGAGCCAGCAGGGGACATTCGGCTGATCGTGGGTGATCTGCTTCTTACAGCTTTTTTTGGCACAGACCACAGCGTATTCCATTTTATTTTATTATTTATTTATATATATACTATTATTTGCAAAACAAATTGGTATCAGACCAATGTGCCAGACAACGCTCAAAGCGGAATTGGTAAAAAAAAGAGAGCAGAGTGGAGAGCGGTTATAGCGAGAGCTACTAAGCAGAGAGCGCTATTGCTCAGAAAGTTTAAAGAGCGAGAGAGAAAGAACAGTTATTGAAGTTGAGGTGATAGCGAGAGAGTGATAAAACAACTAAAGCTACCAGACGAGAGCGGACTGCAATGCAATGTAATGCGTACTCACTCACTGCAACAACACAAACACAAGCACAAGCCGACGCCGAAAAATAAAAAGATAAATAATGTTTTAACACAAATCAAAAGGCATGCACTCGCGTAATAGAATAGGTTTCCAGATTGTTGTCTGGTTAGGAAGTATAATTAGAATTTAAATAGGAAAACACAGGCTGTTTATTCAAAACAAAAGGAAAAAATGCGGAGCGCAAAACAAAAACACGTCTGATCACTACGAAAGATACGAAAGATGTTGAAATGGCTGAAATGGCTAAATAGCATAGAAAGTCCGTCGGGAAGAGTGGCGAGATGGGCATTAGAGCTACAGCAGTACGACTTTGAAGTCGCGTACAGGAAAGGACAGCTCAACGTGGTAGCCGACGCACTCTCCCGACAGCCGGTGGAGGAGCGAGGCCGTCGGATAAGAAGTGAGGAGGGAACACAACCAGTAGGCGAGCCGCCCTGCAAGTGGTTAGAGGGCATGGTAGAAAAGATCAGAAAAGAATCCCCGAAGTACCCCGACTATGTGGAGAAGGGGGGAAACTTGTACCGGCACATTCCTCACCGGGCAGGGAGCGAAGAAGTCGCCTCGTGGAAGTTATGTGTGCCGAAATATGCCCGAGAAAGGGTCTTAAAGGAAAGCCACGATAGCCCGGAAGCAGGCCACGCCGGCGGAAGTAGAACCGCGGCACGGGTGGCGGCAAGATATTACTGGCCAGGGATGTACAGGGACGTGAGGGCCTACGTGTGGAAGTGCGAACTATGTCTTCGCTTTAAGCCAAGTCAGCTACAAGCGGCAGGAGAAATGTTGACACAGGTGCCGGAAGAACCATGGTATGCGCGGACTTTGTGGGTCCTCTGCCGAGGTCGAAACATGGGAACTCGATGTTGTTGGTGCTGGTGGATCGATTCTCCAAGTGGACCGAGTTGGTGCCGCTGAGGAAGGCCACAGCAGAGGCACTAATAAAGGCCTGTCGAGAGCGCATAATAACCCGTTTTGGCACGCCCAAAGTCTTCATTACGGACAATGGGGTGCAGTTTGCAAGCAGGGCATTTACAAGATTCCTGGAGCAGCTAGGAGTTCGCCACCAGTTTACGGCGCCATACACGCCGCAAGAGAATCCGACAGAGCGAACGAACAGAACGGTAAAGACCATGATAGCTCAGTTCACCGAGGGTGATCAAAGGTGTTGGGATGAAAAATGGCCGGAGCTGATGCTGGCCATGAATTCGGGAGTGTCGGATACAACGGGATATTCACCGGCGTTCGTGGTGCAAGGAAGGGAACCCCGGCTGCCAAAGGCCCTATATGACGAGGAGACGGTAGGCACGGGACAAGGCACGTCAGCACGCAGGGTGATGGACTTGTGCACTTAGATTAAAAAAAAAAAAAAAGGCGAACAGGAAGACTGTGGTTGGAGAAATCTGGAAAAAAAAGGCGAAAATTAGTAAAAAGAAAGGAAAATAAAACGAGAAGAGGAAAAGCTCAGCAAACCTGAACAGGAAACGCGTCACCCAAAGCTGGGAGGCGAATCCAGGGTCGGGGAGTGTAATCTCAGACAGCGGATGACCAGGAAAAACCCAGGGGCCAGGCTCACGCCTCAACGCGGACTCACGGGGCAACTACGAGCGTCGGGCCGGAACGACGGGTGCCGCTCATGCGTGGACTACCGGGCGAGGAGTCGGATGATCCTCGGGTCCGAGCCACTGTGTGAGGGAGACACCTGTCAAAAGAGTCCGGCCGGTGGCGCATAGGAGTTGCCCTGGGATGTGAGCCCAAGATTCCAGCCCGGGCGGAGGGTCGGAGGACCCATTGTTCACGAGCGGAATCGCGGCAAGCGGCCCGCATTGAGGGCAGAGGGCGAGCTGGAAAGGGAGAAAGGATGGAGTAAAAGTCATCCGGGTCGGGAGAACTCACCCAGGCCAAGGAGGGTCCGAGCAGCACGGGATGAAGAAGACAGGTCGGCGGTGGCATGTAAGAATAAATAGCAATTTTTTATAACAATTAAAAGTAAATAATTAGCAATCCATCAATCCATTAAATAGCAATTAAAATAAACAAGAATAAAGGGCTAAATAAAAGTTGTGAATAAGCAAAAATAAAATGGGGGAATAAAAAGCAAAATAGTCATGAACGGGAAGGGGGTGGGTTCATCAAAGATGGAAAAGTCTTATCCATGAGCCAACAGAGAAACGCGGCGAGAACACAACAGTATCCAAAAAAAAGGGATAAGGCGAAATCGGATAGAGAGCGGAGAGCGCGACGGCGCTCACACAACCAGGGGAAAGATGCCGTTAGAGAGCGCGGCCGGCAGAGAGACGAGGCTGAGGGCCATGAGTACAAACGCAACAACCGTTAGAACCAGGCGGGAGAGACCGAAACACGGAGCACCGGCACCGGTAGAGGGAACGATTGGCAATGCAACGCGTGTATATAGGCGGGTGGAAAACGGAACAGCGAACACTTGAAGGTAATTATCACCAGAAAGAGCGCAAGAAAAGCAGCAAGAAAAAAAAATGGAGATGAAACGCGGGCTCAACCACGAGGATGGCAGGAAGAAGATGGATGATATGAGGGCCTTCCTGGAGGAGCAACAGGCGATCGTGGGAGAAGGGGGCTATCGCGCCGGTACTTCTCGTCAGCGACGGGCGTCTCTGCTCTCGCGTAGCGACGAGGAGGATTGGTGCGATGGCTCCCAGTTCCTTCAACTGCTGGCCTCGCCGTTGGTGTCACCGGCGCCATCGGGGCACGACTCGGTGTCGCCGACGGTGTCATCGGATGAGGAGGAGGAGGACGACGACGAGGTCATATGCACCGACGGCCCGCGCGCGCCAACCGCTCAGGAGAAGGCCAGATGGAGACGGCAGCAAGGGGCGGAGCCGGAGACGAGGAATGGAAGGCCGCTGACCCTGCGCGACAAAATCGAGGCGGTGAGGCGGAGGTTTCAGAAGGCGACGCCGGAGGAGAAGCGCCGGATGCACCAAGTGCTGGAGAGGGCGCGGGCGATCAGGCGGCGGAGGGACGAGCGGATGGAGGCGCGGCGGCGACAGGCGGAAAGAGCCGCCAGTACGGAGGAGCACGGCCAAGAGAGCGACGAGGCGCCGCCACCCCCACCATTCCGGGTGGTGCTGCCGCCGATGCAGCCCCGGACCGACGAGGCGGAGACCGAGGGAACGCCGCCCCAGGCCACGGGCAAGCAGGCTACGAACCCAGAGGCCGAGTGGCAGCGGCGGCTGCAGCAGGCCGAGGAGGAGGAAGGCGAGCTGTGGCAACCTACGCCACCGGCCGAGGATGACGAGGGCGCCGAGAGGCGGAAGCCGCAGGCCGAGGAGGAGCAGCACCAGCAGCACCAGCACCAGCACCAGCAGCAGCAGCACCAGCAGCAGCAGCACCAGCAGCACCAGCAGCCGCATCACCAGCAGCAGGGGCAGGAGCAGTGGCAGCAGCAACCACAGTGGAGGGGACCGGAGGCGGCCGTAATGGGTCCGTATGTATCGCAGGAGGTGCGGACCGCCGTGCTGGTGTGGCACCACCAGACCCTGCACATCACGTGGGCCTCGGGGCCCGCCCCGAGCGAAGCCCAGCCAGAGGCCGGCGCCCGGGTGTGGGAGGAGAGTCCACGCGGCAGCAACAACAGGGACCCGCGGAGGAGGGACCCCGGACCCGCCCCCACGACCTCAGCGGCAGCAATGGCGACGGCGGAGGCAGCGATGCGGACTGCAGAAGCGGCGAAGGTGACAGCAGAGACGCAGGCCGCGGAAATGGCGACGGCGGCCCAGACGGCGACGGCGGTCCCGACGGCGACGGCGGTCCCGACGGCGACGGCCGAAGCAGCGGCAGCCGCGGCGACGGCGGAGGCGGCGATGCGAACGGCAGTGGAGGCCTCCTGCCCGGAGCCCTGTGCAGGACCGAAGCGACCGGCCCCGCAACGGCAGAGCTCGGCACCAGCAGCCACGGTCCACTGGACGGCGATCCCGCGGGAGGAGTGGCCGGCGGCGGTGGTCCGCGCGCAGACCCAGATTCGCCCAAAGTAAGGAAAAAAAGGGGAAAGGAAAAAAAAAGAGCAAAAGGAGAAAAAAAAAAAGAAAAAGATCAAGGGCGAAACACGCGGGAAGAAAATGAATAAAGAGAGACGAAAAAGAGAAAAGTGGAATACTTACTGGGGAGAGATATCGAGTGGATCGCCTAAACGCCTAAACGCTATCAAACGTGGACATGGGAGCGCTGGGGTCCTCCTCCATTCACGAAAAGAGTGACTCAACGAGCTGCGCGTGGATTAACTTCCACTGCGTCGCCGTTATCTTCCCCTTCTCGTCGCTGAGGTCGATCAAGGCCAGATCACCCGGTCATGCATTTTATGACCAGTGTGCTGGCGGGGTCCTGAGGCTAGGTCCTGAGATGTCTCTTGGACACTTCGCTCACGGACTTCTGTCTCGGCTTCTTCGTCTTCGGCTGGGGGGTGGCCACCTTGGGCCAGCGTTGCCGCTTGCTTGCTGGAGTGTCTTTGGCAGCACTCTCGATCGAGCGTTGTCTCTTGGTGGCCAACATCTCCTCCACCTTGTTGGCGAATCCACCGTTTGCTGCCTTCATCTGGGGCAGCTGCGCGTAGTGTTTGCGGGCCTCCTGTACCCGTTGCTCAGCCCA
The DNA here is from genome assembly GCF_003369915.1 of Drosophila miranda. Classification (NCBI taxonomy): domain Eukaryota; kingdom Metazoa; phylum Arthropoda; class Insecta; order Diptera; family Drosophilidae; genus Drosophila; species Drosophila miranda. Next base: position 33,936,419 of record NC_046674.1, read on the forward strand.
GGCTAGCTTGGATTTCTCCTCTTGGGAGATATCCGCCTTGCCCTGGAGCCGGCTCAGCAACTTGAGGGCCGCCTTATACTGAGGTTTTGCCTTCATCCCCTCCCTGGAACGCTTCGGCCCTTCCCTACGCAGGGAGCTGGCACCTGGTTCCGGCGAGCGGAGACGGCTTTCCTCTTCTGTCTTGCTAATGGATAGCATGCTCTCCGAGTCTGTGTCGACAGCGGCACCCGCGCGGCTCACCCTGCAACGCGTCGTTTTTGAGGCAGTAGTATTACAACTGACATGGCCTGCTCCCGCCGTGCCCGAGGTCTGACCGCTGGCGACATGCAGAGAGGATTGCTTCTCCCCGTGCCCGCCGGTGGTAGCAGTCACGCTATCCACCGACATTTGGGTTGACATCCCAACCAGTGTTTGCTCTCTTTCAGCCTCCACGTTTGGCCCGAAGGTCCATACTGGATAATATTTTTCGGGGGGGGACCACCCCCTAGCCAGGCACCTCTAGCCATGGCTCTGGTTCAGTTCCCCCGACTTTAGATCGGGAAGACGTTGGACCATTGCCTTAGTTAGACACTGTATTACCCCGGACAGAGCAAGCGACAGTGCATTACCCTTGCCCGGGATAATGCAGTGTCCATTGCCCAGCCGGCACCCTCGTGGAGGGTTCAGCTAGAGTGTTTTTGCCAGCCCAATAAGGTTTAAGGTCTTATAAAAACATATGGATAAACCGCTAAGGTTAAGAACGACCATACTAAAAGCCTTGCCCGTGCTATTTTATACCCGATACTCAAAATGAGTATTGGGGTATATTAGATTTGTGGTAAAAGTGGATGTGTGTAACGTCCAGAAGGAATCGTTTCCGACCCCATAAAGTATATATATTCTTGATCAGCATCAATAGCCGAGTCGATTGGGCCCTGTCTGTCTGTCTGTCCGTCTGTCCGTCTGTCTGTCTGTCTGTCAGTCTGTCCGTCTGTCCGTCTGTCCGTCTGTCCGTCCGTCCGTCTGTCCGTCCCCTTCAGCGCCTAGTGCTCAAAGACTATAAGAGCTAGAGCAACGATGTTTTGGATCCAGACTTCTGTGATATGTCACTGCTACAAAAATATTTCAAAACTTCGCCCCGCCCACTTCCGCCCCCACAAAGGACGAAAATCTGTGGCATTCACAATTTTAAAGATATGAGAAAACCAAAAACGTAGAATTGTAGAGAATGACCATATCTTTAAGACTGCGGAATCTGAATTGGATCGTATTATTATTATAGCCAGCATCAAGAAAACAATTTCATTTTTTCTCGCCCTGTCTCTCTCTAACACACACGTAGCATAGGCGGCTTTGCTTAGAGTAAAACATTAGCGCCTAGATCTCAGAGACTATAAAAGCTAGAGCAACCAAATTTGGTATCCACACTCCTAATATATCGGACCGAGACGAGTTTGTTTCAAAATTTCGCCACACCCCCTTCCGCCCACACAAAGGACGAAAATCTGTTGCATCCACAATATTGCACATTCGAGAAAACTAAAAACGCAGAATCATAGATAATGACCATATCTATCAGATTGCTGAATCTGGATCAGATCAGATCATTTTTATAGCCAATAGGAACAAATCAATTTGCAGTGGCTACGCAGCGCCCGACGTCACGCTCAGACTGATTTTCTGTCTCTCTCGCACGCACTCCTTGTCGTGTCGTTTAATATTAGCGGCGTCTGCCGGAGGAGAGCCATACTGACTTAGTATCGGGTATAACCGTAGAGTTGCGGTGTCCGCAGCAACTCACAACGTTCCCCCTCGTTTTTTTCTCGCTTCGACGGAATAAATAATAAACATTATAATAACCGTTGATTCTACTTTACTGGCGCCCAACGGAATTTTATCCAACGCCAGTGATTGTTTAAAAAAAAAAAAAATTTCTAAGCCAACGCTTCGGTTTTAACAAAAATAAAATAAACAACAAGTGAGGTGAAATTAATAATTAAACCTACATTTTTAAGGAGCTGAAGGGCAATCCCTCGCTGAAGGTGGACAAAAACCACACCCGGAACAAGCTGAAGGGCAATCCCTCGCTCCCGGCATCAACGTCTACGAAAGGAAAAACAGGCTGCAGGGCAATCCCTCGCCTCAAAAAGCAAAAACAACAAGCTGAAGGGCAACCCCTCGCTACCCACATCGCCACCCACAAAGAAATGAATAGTTATTTGAAGAAAACTAATAATTAGATCAAATAAAACACGGTACAAGCCGCAGAACCAGGAGACCAGGTGACAGCAATTACAAGCCGAGATTGCTCAGTTGAGCACAGGTACGCCTGCCCAAAAAGTTGAAGCGTATAAGGAGATAGCAATAGATCCCGATGTTTAGTGTGATCAGCCATTGGACATGGTTAAGTCCGTCCCTGAGTTCGACGGCAAACAGGAAAATTATGTGGCTTGGCGCCAGGCAGCGCTGGCGGCCTATAAAACTTTCGAGCCCTATGAGGGCAGCGCTAGACATTACATGGCGACAGGCATAATCAGGAATAAAATAAAAGGGGCCGCAAATAACGTCCTGTCATCTTTCAATACAGTCTTAAATTTCAAGGCAATTTTGAATAGATTGGATAGTTCGTATTCCGACAAAACTCCAGTGAGCGTGATACAACAAAAACTGGACACCATGCGGCAGGGAAACATGTCCTTGGCGGAATACTATGACGAGATTGAGAAGCAGCTCTCTCTCATTACCAAAAAAAACATAATGGTCCATAATGCGGACGCAGCGGGCATTCTAAACGAAAAAGCCAGGGACGACGCTTTAGACGTATTCATTTCAGGCTTAAGAAGAACATTGAAAACAACAGTATTTCCGGCAGCGCTGGCGGCCTATAAAACTTTCGAGCCCTATGAGGGCAGCGCTAGACATTACATGGCGACAGGCATAATCAGGAATAAAATAAAAGGGGCCGCAAATAACGTCCTGTCATCTTTCAATACAGTCTTAAATTTCAAGGCAATTTTGAATAGATTGGATAGTTCGTATTCCGACAAAACTCCAGTGAGCGTGATACAACAAAAACTGGACACCATGCGGCAGGGAAACATGTCCTTGGCGGAATACTATGACGAGATTGAGAAGCAGCTCTCTCTCATTACCAAAAAAAACATAATGGTCCATAATGCGGACGCAGCGGGCATTCTAAACGAAAAAGCCAGGGACGACGCTTTAGACGTATTCATTTCAGGCTTAAGAAGAACATTGAAAACAACAGTATTTCCGGCAAGACCGAAAGATCTGCAGACCGCTCTGGCTCTTGCCGAAGCGGCGGAATCCAGCGAGGAACGCAGCATTTTGGCTGCAAATTACGCCAGGGCTATGGAGGGAAAGGCCCAAAAAACGGGCCAGCGCAACTCCAGGGCAATTTTAATCAAACTAGAGCCGTGGACTCTTATAATAGTCCTCATTACGACAAAAGGCAAGACACGCCGAACGCACAGCAGGGAAGATCCAACCAACGATCCAATACCGGCAGGACTCGAGGCCAGGGCCCAGAGCCCAGGGATGTACATCCTTCTTCTTCCAAACTCAGACTGCCCACTGCTTACCAAAAACCTTTCGGGTCTGGTGGACGCAATCACAATTTTGCGAGGAAAACAAACGCGACAGAGTGCACCTCGAGAAATTGGCAACAGAGGATAGAGCACAATACAGCCGGGGACAACCAGACCGACGCGGCCGAGGCTGTCGCTGAGATAGAAGCGGAAGGCGAATTAGGGTACGAGAGTGACTCAGTCAATTTTTTAGGGGAAGATCCCTGCTGCCATTCGTTTGGCGGAAAAAAGAAGGGATTAATATGAAGCTTCTCATAGACACGGGTGCGTCAAAGAATTACATCAAGCCGTGTAAATGGCTTCGCGGCGTCATCTCTGTCGAGACACCCTTTCCCGCTATCCCCCTATCGCAGGTGCTTAAAGAGCGGTACACTCAGATTCGGTAACACGACTGAGGTAATCAAATTCCAGACTTTATAAAAATGTTAAATAGGAGGAGTAAGGCATTTGCCGACCCTAACGGGGCTCTGCCTTATAATACTACGGTCGTGGCCACTATCCGCACTGTGGACGACGAACCAGTTTACTCCAAGCTGTACCCGTACCCTATGGGTGTGGCTGATTTTGTCGAATCCGAGGTCAAGAGCCTTTTGAAAGACAAAATCATTCGCAAATCCAGATCGCCATATAATAATCCTATATGGGTGGTCGACAAAAAATGCACTGATGAAGCGGGCAATAAAAAGAAACGTCTCGTAATGGACTTTCGGAAGCTCAATAAAAAAACAGTGGCCGACAAATACCCGATGCCGAGCATCTCAATGATCTTAGCAAACTTGGGTACTGTCAGATACTTCACAACACTGGACTTGAAGTCTGGATACCACCAAATAACCTTGGCGGATCGCGACCGAGAAAAGACTTCCTTTTCCGTAAACGGAGGGAGGTACGAGTTTTGCCGACTGCCCTTTGGTCTACGAAATACAGGTAGCATTTTCCAGAGAGCAATCGATGATGTTTTGCGCGAACAAATCGGTAAAATATGCTACGTCTATGTCGATGACGTAATTATTTTCTCCAAGTCTCAAGATGACCATGTTAAACACGTCGACTGGGTGCTGAAAAGCCTCTATGACGCCAACATGAAAGTCGCTCGAGAGAAGTCCAATTTTTTTAAGACGAGCGTGGATTACCTCGGCTTTATTGTGACTAACGAAGGCACGATGACGGACCCTGAGAAGTTGAAGGCCATCCAGGAGTACGTCGAGCCAACAACGTTGTTCGGCATAAGATCATTCTTGGGCCTGGCAAGTTACTACAGATGCTTCGTGAAAGATTTCGCGTCAATTGCCCGACCGCTTTCTGATATTTTATAAGGGGAAAATGGGTCCATCAGCAAATACAAATCAAAAAAAAGCCACTATCATTTTGAGCGAGGTCCGCCTTTCAGAAATTAAGGAACATTCTGGCATCAGAAAACGTAATATTGATGTACCCAGATTACAGGAAACCGTTCGGACCTAACGACCGACGCCTCTGCCTATGGCATCGGAGCGGTCCTTTCACAAAGCGGCCGCCCAATAACTATGATTTCAAGGACACTAAAGAACGGTGAGCGTCACTATGATACCAATGAACGGGAGCTTTTAGCGATTGTGAGGGCCTTGGGGAAGCTTCGTCACTACATTTACGGAGTCAGGGACATTAATGTGTTCACCGACCACCAGCCACTCACGTTTGCGGTTTCCGAAGAAACCCTAACTCTAAAATAAAGCGCTGTAAGGCACGCATTGACGAGCTCGGTGCCAAGCTTTTCTATAAGCCAGGCAAAGAAAACTTTGTCGCGGACGCGTTGTCTCGACAAAACATCAATGCATTGGAAGACAGCGCGCCACAATCTGACGCAGCGACAATACACAGCGAAGCGTCCTTGACCTACACGATAGAAACGATAGACAAACCTATCAATTGTTTTAAGAATCAAACCGTCCTAGAAGTGGCGCGTTTTCCTCTAAAGCAGATGTTTATTCTTTTCGGGGAAAAAACGCGATATATAATAAATTTTACGGACAAAAATGCGCTCACTGGGGTCGTGAAGACCTCAGTAAACCCTATGGTTGTAAACGCAATCCACTGCGATCTTCCGACTCTAGCCTGCATTCAGCATGAGCTAGTACGCGCCTTTCCGTCGACCAAGTTCTGGCATTGCAAGAATCTGGTCACAGACATTTTCAATGAAAATGGAAAGAAGGAGATTGTCACAATCGAACAGAATCGAGCACATAGAGCTGCTCAGGAAAACGTAAAACAGGTCTTGACCGATTACTATTTCCCAGTCATGAATTGCAAGATTTTTTCTAGAGCAAAGTACGATAGGCATCCAAAAAACAGGAGCTGGGCCCAACGCCAGTCCCTTCGTTCACTGGAGAAATGCTTCACGTCGACATTTTTTCAACGGATAGGAAGTACTTCCTAACATGCGTGGACAAATTCTCGAAATTTGCCATTGTACAACCGATAGCTTCCCGCACGATTGCGGTTATAAAGGCTCCACTCTTGCAACTTATGAACATTTTCCCCAACACCAGACAGATCTATTGCGACAAGGAACCATCGCTGAGTTCAGAAACCATCAGGTCACTTCTGCGAAACAATTTTGGAGCCCACATTGTTAAATCTCCTCCCCTCCACAGCACTTCAAACGGCCAAGTGGAAAGATTCCATAGTACTCTGTTGGAAATCGCGAGATGCCTCAAGATAGCGAAGGGAGTCGTCGACACAGTCGACCTCTTCCTCCAGGCAACAGTGGAGTATAACAGGTCGGTACACTCGGTAACCAACAAGAAACCGATTGATATTTTAAACGCCGCTGCTGCAGACTTTCACAGAGAGGCACAGAACAGGGTACAGAAAACTGAGATTGTGCAGAAAAATCGAGTCAACCAAACGCGTCAAAACAGAGTTTTTAGAGTAGGTGCGAGGGTATTAATGAAAACCAACAGACGCCTCGGAAATAAGCTAACCCCGTTTTACGTGGAAGAAACGGTAGAAGCGGATTTGGGGACAACGGTCCTAATTAGGGGGAGGGTGGTGCACAAAGACAACCTTAGGTAATGCCCCTATGCCCATACGTGAGCGTTCCACTCAGCCGACTATTTTTTGCGCTCCATTTACATTCATACCTAGAGACTGGATCACAGATTACCAAGCAACCTTTCCTTTCATTCCTTAGGTTGTTTCACATGATACTCCTTCTGGTGGCCTGGGTAAACGCTCGCATAACAGACTACTCACATTTTGACTACGTTCCTATACTGGACGGCGACATACTCGTATGGGACGAAATAAATTACCTTAGGCTTCGACAAACTTAACGGATTACGAACGAATGGCGGACGAGACCGCAAATTTGACCGAGATGTTCCCACAGTCGCACATGCGAAAACTACTAATGGTGGATACCGACCATATCCGAAATATGTTAGCCACGATTAGCGTGCACCACAGAGTTGCTACGAGCCTAAACATCCTGGGCTCGGTCTTAAAGGTGGTAGCCGGAACTCCGGACGCGGACGACCTAGAAAAGATACGAATAAACGAGGCCCAACTTATTGAATCAAATAACAGGCAGATAAGCATAAATTCTAAATCTCAGCAGCAAATCAACCGCTTAACAGACACAGTCAATAGAGGCAGCAAAGGGAAAGCAAATTGACTCGGCTCACCTGTACGAGACCTTGCTGGCTAGGAACAGAATGTTGGCATCCGAACTAAGTAATCTCATGCTCTTTTTTTTTCCCTCGCTAAAGTTAACGAAATCAATCCGGTCATATTAGACCATGACGACTTGAATTCTATTTTCTCTAATCAGCTCACCAATGTTATCGTAACTAACATTTTAGAAGTATCTAAACTCAAAATTTTCCAATCAAATAGCATAATATACCTTGTCATTCAATTCCCTAAGATTAAGTACATTTGCAAAAAGATAACTATTTTCCCGGTCGCCCACAACGGCACCATCCTTCAACTGGACGATAACATCGTCGCCGACTGCAACAACCAGATAGTAACAGTGTCGGACTGCAAACAGACGACCATGACAACATTCTGCGAAGCGTCGACAAAGGACTCCTGTGCCCAAGGATTATATTCTGGTGGCGTGGCCCACTGCCAGTCGCAACCCAGCCACCTCAGCACCATCACACTGGTCGACGACGGGATCATTATCATCAACGATCACCCAGCAGCAGTAAGTTTCGACGGCAGCGCGGCGCTCAACATTTCAGGGACGCATCTAATCACATTCAACGATTATGCCGTCATAAATGGTTCGCGGTATCGGAATCGCAAAAACGTTCAGAGCCGATACCCAGGAGTTGCATCTTCACCTTTGCTAAATGTTACCGAGCATAAAATGGTACTGAGCCTGCCATTCCTACACCAGTTGAGCGAGGAGAACCTCAATTTCATCAAGGAGATAAAGGAAGAGGTGTCTTCACGTTCCAGACCAATCTTTGCATTCTGCCTAGGACTAGCTATTTGTGGCCTGGTATGTGGCATGGCCATGCTCAAACTATATTTGACGAAGAAACGCGACGCCCGGCAAATCAATGGATTGATGGCAAGACTAAGTGTGCCGGGGACGGCGACTGCTCAAGGGGGGGAGTAGTTATCCGATCCAGCCGGATACCCCTCCCTCTGCATTTGGTTCTCGACCCTACAGCGGGTCAATGAGCTTAAACATTTTCATATGAGCCAAATACAGCACATGCCTCGTTGCGTAACACGAGAGTTGCAGCGTTGACAGAGACACTTGCCCAGACAGCCCAACAACAACTATGGGGCCGTGGAACGTGGGAAACTGCCGCTGCTCAACATAACACCGGCGCGTGTGCCATGTCATCAGATTAATGCACCGGCGACTGCGCAGCCGGCGGCCGGGGACTTAATATTAAGACTTTCATTTTCATGTAAATTTAGATTGTCTAAGACCTCCAACGAGGAACAATAATTCTCGCTTCGGCGGACTAAATAATAAACATTATAATAACCGTTGATTCTACTTTACTTATACATATCTTGGCCCTTTGAGTTTGACGATGCTTTCTGAGGATGTCGAATATTTTACAAAACGGTTAATTGTAAAAGAAAAAGATCTACCTACGCTTGTTACAAAGAGGTTTTCTGATTTTTTAACACCTAAATGCTAAATAGTTCGATCGCATTAATATTTCCGAAGGCTTTTTAAGTGCCTTCAGTATGGCATACAAATGGAGACTATCAAATAGTCCGAAATATTTCAAAATTTAAAAGTGGTTTATGATACTGACGAGCGAGCTATTACATCGATAACTTTTGCAAGATTATAATCATATACTCAAAAAAAAGAAGATGAGTTTGGGAAGTTGCTGAACGTCACTAAGGAATACTCTAACTATTAAGTAATACAAATTCCTTGATTTAGTATTACAGTGGAATCTTAACTGTATGTTGTTGGCTTATGTGTATATTAACCTATGTTATCATATATTTTCGGGTCGGGAGTGTAACGAGTAAAGTACTCGAGAAGAACAGACGTGCAAGTCACACGCTCTTTCAACAAGTGCGATTTTCCGTGGAACTTGCGAACAACAACACATCAGCTGCTGTACAATCCAAGAATAGGGAGTTTACCAACTGTTCAGTTGCAGAAATATGCTTAATTAATAGTTTATAATACCCGTCGGCATAACATAGTGACACCGTGACACAGTGTTCTATTTAACATGTAATATAATACCTCACGACAACCCACTAGCCACTGCAGTGAGTTCAGCTGACAATGCACTCTCTCCGCAGAGGGCGAAGACAGCGGTGCAATTGCTGACCATCGCAATGTCGCAATTGCCCACCAGACACTAAAATTATCCATAATACACAAACAAATATTTTTACAGACTCAGCACTTTTGTACCTTTTGTTACCTATAAATAAGAATCAATTTTATCAATAAAGTCAGTACCAGAAACAGTACCAGAACTGCCTGTCTCATCTTCCATCGCAATCATCAGAGTCTGTCGCCGTGTCTTCAGACCCTCCCTTGCGCACCGTAGGATACCCACTCCGCAGTCCAACTGGTTCAAGTTCTAGTTGCGACGACCAAACTGTAGACGGTTTATGTACCGTATGCAACCCAGCTTCCTACACACACACACACACATTAACATTTGGTGACCCCGACCTTGGTCATCCTTTCAAACTGTCAGACAAGCTACAGTGAAAGGATTCGATCTCGACATCAGATTGAATCAGTCAACAGGACATCTTCAATAAAATTTTGCATCAGGCCATACACCTCCGGTAGCTTCTCCTACCAATGAGTATCACTTTGACAAATCTGACATATTCAGATTATCAGCGAACAGAAAGACAGCTATAGAATTCGATTACCACCGAGGCAATAAATTTTTGTTGTTTCGTGCGTTCCATAGATCGGAAACAGCACAAATCCCTTCCTCCAACACATCACCTGTACTATCACTTTTCTGACCGACAACGGTTGCGATTCGGAGCGTATCCAGCTGCAAGCAAATAAAACACTCCCAACGGGTCAAAAGTAATAAGTACAAACAGATAGAATGGATACACAAATGGAGGCAGACGCTGCCGCTACAATGGCAATGGATGTGCAGCAAGAGATTGGTGAGGAAATATCGAGGTGCATTCGGAACTTTAAACGAGGGGGAACGTTGTGAGTTGCTGCGGAGACCGCAACTCTACATTTATACCCGATACTTAGTCAGTATGGCTCTCCTCTAATATTAAACGACACGACAAAGAGTGCGTGCGAGAGAGATAGAAAATCAGTCTGAGCGTGACGTCGAGGGCTGCGTAGCCACTGCAAATTGATTTGTTTCTTTCGGCTATATAAATGATCCGATCTGATCCAGATTCAGCAACCGGATAGATATGGTCATTCTCTATGATTGTGCGTTTCTAGTTTTCTCGAATCTGAAGTATTGTGGATGCTACAGATTTTCGTTTTTTGTGGTGGCGGAAGGGGGTGGGGCGAAATTTTTAGATATATGTACGTTTTATAATGAGACCTAAAAGAAGTGCGGATACCAAATTTGGTTACTCTACCCTTAATAGTCTCTGAGATTTGTGGATGCCCCAGATTTTCGTCCTTTGCGGGGGCGGAAGGGGGTGGGGCGAAATGTTTAGATATACGTTTTATAGTGAGACCTAAAAGAAGTGCGGATACCAAATTTGGTTACTCTACCCTTAATAGTCTCTGACTATTGGGATGCCCCAGATTTTCGTCCTTTGCGTGGCGGAAGGGGGTGAGGAGAAATTTTGACACAAAAAGGTCATGGTCCGATATCACAGGAGTGTGGATACCAAATTTGGTTGCTCTGGCTCTTATAGGTTCTGAGATCCTTGAACTCATATTTTGCAATTGGCAAAACCGACCATGAAACCTGTGTGTTAGAGAGAGACAGAGCGAGAAAGAATGAAATTGTTTTCTTGATTCAGGCTATAATAATTATACGATCTGGCTCAGATTTTACACTCTAGAACATATAGTCATCCTCTTTGAATTTGTAGATGCCACAGATTTTGGCCCTTTGTGGGGGCGGAAAGGGGCGGGGCAGTGACATATCACAAAAGTCCGGATATAAAACGTCGTTGCTCTAGCTGTTATAGTCTTTGAGCACTAGGCGCTGATAGGGACGGACAGACGGACGGACGGACGGACGGACGGACAGACAGACAGGGTTCAATCGACTCGGCTATTAATGCTGATCAAGAATATATATACTTTATGGGGTCGGAAACGATTCCTTCTGGACGTTACACACATCCACTTTTACCACAAATCTAATATACCCCAATACTCCATTTGAGTATCGGGTATAAAAAGATTCCCAAGAACGAAAGCAAACGGCCTCTTATTTTCAAGCCAAAATATCAGCACTCGAAAATGCGTGGAATCGCTTCAACAAAAACGACTCCAAACTTCGCGATACAGACAAAACGGATGAATACGTAAAATTCCGTGAAGACTTACGTACAACATGTAAGCAATACATTACGATTTTTACCGAGTGCATTGACAAGCTATCGCAGACGTCTAGCGTTCGTGGGGAACGTCAAATCGTCCCTAAAGAAAACATGAGAAACCTTCAGTAGGTCCCAAAGAAAACGATCTGATCCAGCAGTCCTCGAAGGATTACAGAAAATTGCTTTCACTCTGTCCCCGACAAAAGGCCATAGTAGAGTCCGTTAAACGCAATCTGAAACAACTTTTAGAGGCGGAAGAACGCACATCAAGTGATTTGATAAAATCACTATGGACTCAAGCACAGGAAGTCCACTTCATAATTCATGAGGAATACGAGGACCCAGTGGAAGGAGGATATGACATGGAATCCTACCTAACACTGGAAAGTAAGGTCAAAAGGTCATCGTTAACAAACATGAGGTCAAGAAGTCTGTCCCTAATGTTTTTACCGGCATTAATTTGGACAAGGGAAATATCCGTTAGCCCATTGATAAAGTCATTGTGGCAATTGGGAAACAACAGTTTAGCATCATCGCAAGGCAGCCAAGAAAGAAATGGGAGGTTAAAGTCCCCCATGACAATAATTTGATCATAGCACCCTAATGCAGATACGACAGTATTAATTGCTGAGAGGTGGTATATGTAAAGCTCAGCATCAGACATCAGAGGAATGTAGGAGCAGGTTAAATAGAAAAATTCCGAGCCAACACGAACTTTGACTGCAACAAATTCAATTCCATGGATGTTATTGAATGGGAATAACTCAGATGAGAAAACAGATTTGACTGCAATCAGAACCCCACCTGCAAAGATGGGCGGTCCATTCTATAAATAGTGTAACTATCAATGAAAATGTCATGATCATTGATGAAGAGTTAAGCCAGGTTTCGGTAAAAGCGATGGCATCGAAATCAAAAGACGCAATATTTTTATGAATTTGACGCAATTTGCCGAACAAACTGCGAACGTTCTGATAGTGCATAGAAAAATGTTACATCAGTTTTTTGGAGCAGCAGGTTCGGTAATTCTGGGACTCGAGTTCGAAACTTTGAGAAGAAACTCATGCATAATTGTATGCTCTGGCCATATTGACGGTTCTAGAGAATTGGATAGTAAAGAATCAGGGAGAAGAATTTTAAAGGATGATATGTTGCGCTTATGTTTAAGTGTAAATTTAGTCACAACTATATCATCAGGCGAAACGTTAAGTTTAGAGGAAAGATGTTGTTTAACGTCCTCCGTTGTAGCGTCAGGAATAAGACGAGAAACAAATATTGCTTTTCGAGGGACCACTGCTCTAAGTTGAAGTCCCGAGCGAGATCGAGATGGTGGACTCCTAAAAGAGATCTCGGTCCTGGGGCAGAAGAATTGGCAGCAACGGCTGGAGCAGGAATTGGCAAGACATCACCAGCAACCAACACACCCGCACTAGGAGCACTCACCACGTCAGAAGTGACGGCAGCAGAAACTGCAGGGATGGGATTGATGCTGTTGGGAACTTGGATGCTCGAAGGAAGCACATTGCTCGGTGTAAAGAACACCGGAGCCACCGTTGGCGGATTTACAGATAACGGCGAGGCATGACCACACGGAGTAACAAATGCTTCCGATGGATGAAGGTGGCAGGCAGGCATACCAATCGGATTAGGTTGCAAGAGATTGGTATTATTATGCGGAATTTTCTGTCTAGGCGATTCGCTCAAGAGTTTGAGCCCAAGAAACTGCGATTCAAGGGCAAGAAATTTCTCGTTGAGAGCCACAAATTGTTTCCGGACATCCAGAAACCCAGTTCGAGTCTGTCTCATGAATGTGCGCATTTCGGCCTCAATCTCCCCACAAGCCAGACATGACGAAGACAGGCCCATACGTTTCGAGATCAGATCATTTAGCCGGCAAAAATTGCCGCCACCAGCACATTTTATGTGGCCAAAATTGTCGCACAGCCAGCAGCTAAGGAATGAATCACCAATGATTACACCACCGAATTCACATTTCTTTGCACTACAAACGATTGCCATTATTGACAGCAGTAGAATCACTGCACGAATAATAAAAGAACAGAGTGAGAGCGCATGTAAAATGGTAGAGCAGACAGCAGAGCGAGCCCGACAATCAGCTGCAGCGTCAATAATTCAGAGCAGATGATCCAACGAAGTGCAGGAAACGAGCAGTAAGCTCACCAAAGCAGAGTCATAAAAAAAAAGTCCACAAAGAGGGAGAGTATAGGCAATCCAGAGAGAGTGAGAGCAACAATGCGAGCAGCAGGCCCACTTATGATTTCGAGAGAGTGTGGGCGATGCAAACGTTGATGCGCGAGAACAGTGCACACCGAAGAAGCGATAACGAAAAGCAGACTGGGCAAAAAACAATAACAAATTGCCTGCACGAGTCCGATGCGTTACGTTGCGAATATTGTATATTAAACACTTGTTTACAAACGAAACACTGGTGATTAACACAAAGTAAAATCAAATTAAAGAGATGCGATGATATATTAAAACAAAGTCACAACAATGATATTTAAGCAAAGGGCGGAGAATGCAGGAGCAAGAAAAAACACAACCGGCTTAAGCAAGAGCTAGAAGCGACTGACTTTGGCGTCAGTAACCTCGGTGCATCCAGGGAAATGCGCCTCCATTAGTTCTGTTAGGGCTTCTTTACTGCCCTCTGTCCACTGTCCGTTATTTAGTTTTAGTTGGCTCTGTACTGTGGGCTGCTTTGAAAGCAGCTTCCGGAGCCTAGCGGTTTCGGGCACTTTCTCGATGTTGGAGCAGAAGTTCCTCCACGAGTTTCTTTGTGCCTTACGTATTTCCTTCTTGTAGCTCCTAAGAAGGATTTTATATTCCTCATTGACAATCTCTTCGTTCACTGTTTGGCGATCTTAAAGAATTCCTTGAGGTTTTCCTTTGGAGAGAGAAATCCCGGATCCACCATAGTGGCTTGGACCGCTTCTTCGTTCTCGAGGGTTTGCACGATGCGTGGTAGGCGTTCAGTAACTCGTTGGATAGGGTCTTTAGGGACTTCTCTATATCCTCAGCGGATATCACTGAGCCCGGATTCGCGAGCTTCGAAGTAACTGTCTTTTTAAACTTTACCCAGTTTGTGTTCCGGGGGTTTCTATAGACTGTTATCTTCGAAGAGTTTTCGAATTCGCACTTGAACTGAATGTACCTATGATCTGAGAAGTATGCTTTTTCGAGGACTCTCCAGTTAGATACCAGAGTACTCTTTCCCGTGACGAGAGTTAGGTCTAGCACGTTTGACGAGGTGGGACCTACGAAGGTGTGTTCCGCCCCCATGTTTGCTACATCTAAGTAAGTGGATAGGATAAAGTCTAGGAGTGACTCACATCTATTATTGATGTCGGGGCTTCCCCACTCATTGTGATGGGCGTTGGCGTCTGCGCCAATGAGAAGTAGGAGATTTTTGGAGCCGGATTCTGTCACCAGAATCTGTGCCATGGAGCAGGAAGCTGCCATAAGACGCTTTTGCTCGCTCTCCAGCATCATTACCGTCAGGTCAACGGCGGTTCTGTTCCTGCTTACCGATGTTGAGTAGAGAAGGTTGTAATTTGAGGACTTTAGTGCAGCCACTGAATTTCCTGACGCAATCCACGGCTTCTGGACTAAAGCTATGTCAGCGGGCCCTTGCTCCATGGAAAGCTCCGCCGACGCTATTTTGCTCTTATGGAGGTTGAGCTGCAGCACCCTTAGCGTCATGGGTGGTAAACTCAACCTCACACGACTGGTTGACTATGATTGTCAGGTCACCGTTCTCCTCTTCCTCCGAGTCGTCCAGCGCATCTTTATCCTCGGGGTCGCGCTTTTTCAACCGTAGGTATTCGCTACATACGCCCCACGCCATCTTCCCGAACTTGGGATACGAAATATACTCTGCCTCCTTGCTGATCTGGAGGATCACATGCTGGCCCCCCTCGTTGGGTAATGGGTTACCACCATGTATAACCTTCCAGTCAGCCGTTGGCACGTCCGGATTTTACCCCTGCAGCAGCTTCAGTGCTCGCTCTCCTTGGACAGCAATGGGGAAAAGCACCTTCGCCTTTGGTATGGACGGGATAAACTCCCTGTTGATCCCCTCCCATAGAGCTTCCAGTTGGCGCACCTTCAGCACCAGTCACTGCCGCGTTGGGTCGTCGTTGCATTTGAGGATCTTGACCCCGTTCAGCCATCCCGCTCCATCAAACGTGGACATGGGAGCGCTGGGGTCCTCCTCCATTCACGAAAAGAGTGACTCAACGAGCTGCGCGTGGATTAACTTCCACTGCGTCGCCGTTATCTTCCCCTTCTCGTCGCTGAGGTCGATCAAGGCCAGATCACCCGGTCATGCATTTTATGACCAGTGTGCTGGCGGGGTCCTGAGGCTAGGTCCTGAGATGTCTCTTGGACACTTCGCTCACGGCCTTCTGTCTCGGCTTCTTCGTCTTCGGCTGGGGGGTGGCCACCTTGGGCCAGCGTTGCCGCTTGCTTGCTGGAGTGTCTTTGGCAGCACTCTCGATCGAGCGTTGACTCTTGGTGGCCAACATCTCCTCCACCTTGTTGGCGAATCCACCGTTTACTGCCTTCATCTGGGGCAGCTGCGCGTAGTGTTTGCGGCCCTCCTGTACCCGTTGCTCAGCCCAGGCTAGCTTGGATTTCTCCTCTTGGGAGATACCCGCCTTGCCCTGGAGCCGGCTCAGTAACTTGAGGGCCGCCTTATACTGAGGTTTTGCCTTCATCCCCTCCCTGGAACGCTTCGGCCCTTCCCTACGCAGGGAGCTGGCACCTGGTTCCGGCGAGCGGAGACGGCTTTCCTCTTCTGTCTTGCTAATGGATAGCATGCTCTCCGAGTCTGTGTCGACAGCGGCACCCGCGCGGCTCACCCTGCAACGCGTCGTTTTTGAGGCAGTAGTATTACAACTGACATGGCCTGCTCCCGCCGTGCCCGAGGTCTGACCGCTGGCGACATGCAGAGAGGATTGCTTCTCCCCGTGCCCGCCGGTGGTAGCAGTCACGCTTTCCACCGACATTTGGGTTGACATCCCAACCAGTTTTTGCTCTCTTTCAGCCTCCACGTTTGGCCCGAAGGTCCATACTGGTTAATATTTTTCGGGGGGAGACCACCCCCTAGCCAGGCACCTCTAGCCATGGCTCTGGTTCAGTTCCCCCGACTTTAGATCGGGAAGACGTTGGACCATTGCCTTAGTTAGACACTGTATTACCCCGGACAGAGCAAGCGACAGTGCATTACCCTTGCCCGGGATAATGCAGTGTCCATTGCCCAGCCGGCACCCTCGTGGAGGGTTCAGCTAGAGTGTTTTTGCCAGCCCAATAAGGTTTAAGGTCTTATAAAAACATATGGATAAACCGCTAAGGTTAAGAACGACCAGACTAAAAGCCTTGAAGTCATTCGTGCTATTTTTTTCTCGCTTCGACGGAATAAATAATAAACATTATAATAACCGTTGATTCTACTTTACTGGCGCCCAACGGAATTTTATCAAACGCGAGAGATTGTTTTAAAAAAAAAAAAAATTCCTAAGCCAACGCTTCGGTTTTAACAAAAATAAAATAAACAACAAGTGAGGTGAAATTAATAATTAAACCTACATTTTAAAGGAGCTGAAGGGCAATCCCTCGCTGAAGGTGGACAAAAACCACACCCGGAACAAGCTGAAGGGCAATCCCTCGCTCCCGGCATCAACGTCTACGAAAGGAAAAACAGGCTGCAGGGCAGTCCCTCGCCTCAAAAAGCAAAAACAACAAGCTGAAGGGCAACCCCTCGCTACCCACATCGCCACCCACAAAGAAATGAATAGTTATTTGAAGAAAACTAATAATTAGATCAAATAAAACACGGTACAAGCCGCAGAACCAGGAGACCAGGTGACAGCAATTACAAGCCGAGATTGCTCAGTTGAGCACAGGTACGCCTGCCCAAAAAGTTGAAGCGTATAAGGAGATAGCAATAGATCCCGATGTTTAGTGTGATCAGCCATTGGACATGGTTAAGTCCGTCCCTGAGTTCGACGGCAAGCAGGAAAATTATGTGGCTTGGCGCCAGGCAGCGCTGGCGGCCTATGAAACTTTCGAGCCCTATGAGGGCAGCGCTAGACATTACATGGCGACAGGCATAATCGGGAATAAAATAAAAGGGGCCGCAAATAACGTCCTGTCATCTTTCAATACAGTCTTAAATTTCAAGGCAATTTTGAATAGATTGGATAGTTCGTATTCCGACAAAACTCCAGTGAGCGTGATACAACAAAAACTGGACACCATGCGGCAGGGAAACATGTCCTTGGCGGAATACTATGACGAGATTGAGAAGCAGCTCTCTCTCATTACCAAAAAAAACATAATGGTCCATAATGCGGACGCAGCGGGCATTCTAAACGAAAAAGCCAGGGACGACGCTTTAGACGTATTCATTTCAGGCTTAAGAAGAACATTGAAAACAACAGTATTTCCGGCAAGACCGAAAGATCTGCAGACCGCTCTGGCTCTTGCCGAAGCGGCGGAACCCAGCGAGGAACGCAGCATTTTGGCTGCAAATTACGCCAGGGCTATGGAGGAAAAGGCCCAAAAAACGGGCCAGCGCAACTCCAGGGCAATTTTAATCAAACTAGAGCCGTGGACTCCTATAATAGTCCTCATTACGACAAAAGGCAAGACACGCCGAACGCACAGCAGGGAAGATCCAACCAACGATCCAATACCGGCAGGACTCGGGGCCAGGGCCCAGAGCCCATGGATGTACATCCTTCTTCTTCCAAACTCAGACTGCCCACTGCTTACCAATCAATTTTTTAGGGGAAGATCCCTGCTGCCATTCGTTTGGCGGAAAAAAGAAGGGATTAATATGAAGCTTCTCATAGACACGGGTGCGTCAAAGAATTACATCAAGCCGTGTAAATGGCTTCGCGGCGTCATCCCTGTCGAGACACCCTTTCCCGCTATCCCCCTATCGCAGGTGCTTAAAGAGCGGTACACTCAGATTCGGTAACACGACTGAGGTAATCAAATTCCAGACTTTATAAAAATGTTAAATAGGAGGAGTAAGGCATTTGCCGACCCTAACGGGGCTCTGCCTTATAATACTACGGTCGTGGCCACTATCCGCACTGTGGACGACGAACCAGTTTACTCCAAGCTGTACCCGTACCCTATGGGTGTGGCTGATTTTGTCGAATCCGAGGTCAAGAGCCTTTTGAAAGACAAAATCATTCGCAAATCCAGATCGCCATATAATAATCCTATATGGGTGGTCGACAAAAAATGCACTGATGAAGCGGGCAATAAAAAGAAACGTCTCGTAATGGACTTTCGGAAGCTCAATAAAAAAACAGTGGCCGACAAATACCCGATGCCGAGCATCTCAATGATCTTAGCAAACTTGGGTACTGTCAGATACTTCACAACACTGAACTTGAAGTCTGGATACCACCAAATAACCTTGGCGGATCGCGACCGTGAAAAGACTTCCTTTTCCGTAAACGGAGGGAGGTACGAGTTTTGCCGACTGCCCTTTGGTCTACGAAATACAGGTAGCATTTTCCAGAGAGCAATCGATGATGTTTTGCGCGAACAAATCGGTAAAATATGCTACGTCTATGTCGATGACGTAATTATTTTCTCCAAGTCTCAAGATGACCATGTTAAACACGTCGACTGGGTGCTGAAAAGCCTCTATGACGCCAACATGAAAGTCGCTCGAGAGAAGTCCAATTTTTTTAAGACGAGCGTGGATTACCTCGGCTTTATTGTGACTAACGAAGGCACGATGACGGACCCTGAGAAGTTGAAGGCCATCCAGGAGTACGTCGAGCCAACAACGTTGTTCGGCATAAGATCATTCTTGGGCCTGGCAAGTTACTACAGATGCTTCGTGAAAGATTTCGCGTCAATTGCCCGACCGCTTTCTGATATTTTATAAGGGGAAAATGGGTCCATCAGCAAATACAAATCAAAAAAAAGCCACTATCATTTTGAGCGAGGTCCGCCTTTCAGAAATTAAGGAACATTCTGGCATCAGAAAACGTAATATTGATGTACCCAGATTACAGGAAACCGTTCGGACCTAACGACCGACGCCTCTGCCTATGGCATCGGAGCGGTCCTTTCACAAAGCGGCCGCCCAATAACTATGATTTCAAGGACACTAAAGAACGGTGAGCGTCACTATGATACCAATGAACGGGAGCTTTTAGCGATTGTGAGGGCCTTGGGGAAGCTTCGTCACTACATTTACGGAGTCAGGGACATTAATGTGTTCACCGACCACCAGCCACTCACGTTTGCGGTTTCCGAAGAAACCCTAACTCTAAAATAAAGCGCTGTAAGGCACGCATTGACGAGCTCGGTGCCAAGCTTTTCTATAAGCCAGGCAAAGAAAACTTTGTCGCGGACGCGTTGTCTCGACAAAACATCAATGCATTGGAAGACAGCGCGCCACAATCTGACGCAGCGACAATACACAGCGAAGCGTCCTTGACCTACACGATAGAAACGATAGACAAACCTATCAATTGTTTTAAGAATCAAACCGTCCTAGAAGTGGCGCGTTTTCCTCTAAAGCAGATGTTTATTCTTTTCGGGGAAAAAACGCGATATATAATAAATTTTACGGACAAAAATGCGCTCACTGGGGTCGTGAAGACCTCAGTAAACCCTATGGTTGTAAACGCAATCCACTGCGATCTTCCGACTCTAGCCTGCATTCAGCATGAGCTAGTACGCGCCTTTCCGTCGACCAAGTTCTGGCATTGCAAGAATCTGGTCACAGACATTTTCAATGAAAATGGAAAGAAGGAGATTGTCACAATCGAACAGAATCGAGCACATAGAGCTGCTCAGGAAAACGTAAAACAGGTCTTGACCGATTACTATTTCCCAGTCATGAATTGCAAGATTTTTTCTAGAGCAAAGTACGATAGGCATCCAAAAAACAGGAGCTGGGCCCAACGCCAGTCCCTTCGTTCACTGGAGAAATGCTTCACGTCGACATTTTTTCAACGGATAGGAAGTACTTCCTAACATGCGTGGACAAATTCTCGAAATTTGCCATTGTACAACCGATAGCTTCCCGCACGATTGCGGTTATAAAGGCTCCACTCTTGCAACTTATGAACATTTTCCCCAACACCAGACAGATCTATTGCGACAAGGAACCATCGCTGAGTTCAGAAACCATCAGGTCACTTCTGCGAAACAATTTTGGAGCCCACATTGTTAAATCTCCTCCCCTCCACAGCACTTCAAACGGCCAAGTGGAAAGATTCCATAGTACTCTGTTGGAAATCGCGAGATGCCTCAAGATAGCGAAGGGAGTCGTCGACACAGTCGACCTCTTCCTCCAGGCAACAGTGGAGTATAACAGGTCGGTACACTCGGTAACCAACAAGAAACCGATTGATATTTTAAACGCCGCTGCTGCAGACTTTCACAGAGAGGCACAGAACAGGGTACAGAAAACTGAGATTGTGCAGAAAAATCGAGTCAACCAAACGCGTCAAAACAGAGTTTTTAGAGTAGGTGCGAGGGTATTAATGAAAACCAACAGACGCCTCGGAAATAAGCTAACCCCGTTTTACGTGGAAGAAACGGTAGAAGCGGATTTGGGGACAACGGTCCTAATTAGGGGGAGGGTGGTGCACAAAGACAACCTTAGGTAATGCCCCTATGCCCATACGTGAGCGTTCCACTCAGCCGACTATTTTTTGCGCTCCATTTACATTCATACCTAGAGACTGGATCACAGATTACCAAGCAACCTTTCCTTTCATTCCTTAGGTTGTTTCACATGATACTCCTTCTGGTGGCCTGGGTAAACGCTCGCATAACAGACTACTCACATTTTGACTACGTTCCTATACTGGACGGCGACATACTCGTATGGGACGAAATAAATTACCTTAGGCTTCGACAAACTTAACGGATTACGAACGAATGGCGGACGAGACCGCAAATTTGACCGAGAT
This sequence comes from Drosophila miranda, assembly GCF_003369915.1. Taxonomy (NCBI): domain Eukaryota; kingdom Metazoa; phylum Arthropoda; class Insecta; order Diptera; family Drosophilidae; genus Drosophila; species Drosophila miranda. Next base: position 33,957,969 of record NC_046674.1, read on the forward strand.
GTTCCCACAGTCGCACATGCGAAAACTACTAATGGTGGATACCGACCATATCCGAAATATGTTAGCCACGATTAGCGTGCACCACAGAGTTGCTACGAGCCTAAACATCCTGGGCTCGGTCTTAAAGGTGGTAGCCGGAACTCCGGACGCGGACGACCTAGAAAAGATACGAATAAACGAGGCCCAACTTATTGAATCAAATAACAGGCAGATAAGCATAAATTCTAAATCTCAGCAGCAAATCAACCGCTTAACAGACACAGTCAATAGAGGCAGCAAAGGGAAAGCAAATTGACTCGGCTCACCTGTACGAGACCTTGCTGGCTAGGAACAGAATGTTGGCATCCGAACTAAGTAATCTCATGCTCTTTTTTTCCCTCGCTAAAGTTAACGTAATCAATCCGGTCATATTAGACCATGACGACTTGAATTCTATTTTCTCTAATCAGCTCACCAATGTTATCGTAACTAACATTTTAGAAGTATCTAAACTCAAAATTTTCCAATCAAATAGCATAATATACCTTGTCATTCAATTCCCTAAGATTAAGTACATTTGCAAAAAGATAACTATTTTCCCGGTCGCCCACAACGGCACCATCCTTCAACTGGACGATAACATCGTCGCCGACTGCAACAGTGTCGGACTGCAAACAGACGACCATGACAACATTCTGCGAAGCGTCGACAAAGGACTCCTGTGCCCAAGGATTATATTCTGGTGGCGTGGCCCACTGCCAGTCGCAACCCAGCCACCTCAGCACCATCACACTGGTCGACGACGGGATCATTATCATCAACGATCACCCAGCAGCAGTAAGTTTCGACGGCAGCGCGGCGCTCAACATTTCAGGGACGCATCTAATCACATTCAACGATTATGCCGTCATAAATGGTTCGCGGTATCGGAATCGCAAAAACGTTCAGAGCCGATACCCAGGAGTTGCATCTTCACCTTTGCTAAATGTTACCGAGCATAAAATGGTACTGAGCCTGCCATTCCTACACCAGTTGAGCGAGGAGAACCTCAATTTCATCAAGGAGATAAAGGAAGAGGTGTCTTCACGTTCCAGACCAATCTTTGCATTCTGCCTAGGACTAGGTATTTGTGGCCTGGTATGTGGCATGGCCATGCTCAAACTATATTTGACGAAGAAACGCGACGCCCGGCAAATCAATGGATTGATGGCAAGACTAAGTGTGCCAGGGACGGCGACTGCTCAAGGGGGGGAGTAGTTATCCGATCCAGCCGGATACCCCTCCCTCTGCATTTGGTTCTCGACCCTACAGCGGGTCAATGAGCTTAAACATTTTTTTATGGGAACCAACTGCAGCACACGCCTCGTCGTGTAAGAGAACACGAGAGCTGCACCGTTGACAAAGACTCTTGCCTTCTCAACATAACACCTGCGCGTGTGCTATGTCAGCAGATTGATGTACCGGCGACTGCGCAGCCGACGGCCGGGGACTTAACATTAAGATATTAATTTTTGTGTAAAATTTAGATTTTTTTAGGACCTCCCACGAGGAATAATAAAATCTCGCTTCAACGGAATAAATAATAAACATTATAATATCGTTGATTCTATGTAACTTATGTACATATACATATGTGCCAGATGTATGGAATCGTTTTTTTTTTTATTGACAATATAATTAGTTAAATAAACATTGATTGTGATTTGTTATTCTATATCTTAAAAAAAAACGAAAGAACTATAGAACTTTGAGCATGCACGGAATGAACAACAAACTTATTGCAAGAATATGTTTTTCTGTTTGTTTCCAGCCGCTTGGATTGCGTTGCTTACACATACATATGTATGTTTGTGTGCATGTGCATATGTCAGCAACGAAAGCTCAGCTGGTAGCTGAGAGCGGTAGGAATATTATTTACAGACAGCTACATATCAAATTAAACCTTTGGAGAAAGAGGAGACCACAACCGTTGGCAGAACGAAGTATGGTTTAATTTGGAGCGAGAGCGAGAAATTAATAGCTACATATGAATGTACATATGCCACGGGAACGCGGACTGGGTGGAAAACTCGCACAAAATAACTGCACTGGTGCTGGGCACAATCGAAGGGTTGTACTTAACTTGCAATTGGAGTGATCCGCGAAGGCGAAGATCTGGCTCGAAGGACCAATTTGTGTAGGAAGGCGGATCGAGGCTCAATTCTCTAACGACGAGATTGATGGTCCAGTGAAACTCCTTGTAGCCGTCGAAAGCCCGATGGATTTCGTGGTATATATATGTATATGTAGGTGTGTGTATTTATTTGGGGACTCGCGCGGTAGGTCGGCCGGCTGAAACGGCGGTGAAAACGTAACTGTCAGTGAATAGTCAGCTCTCACTGCGTTCGGTCGTGTTCTCGATATGTTGCTATATTACTGCTCGGAATGCAATTCGGACGTCACTGCCGCTCAGCTTCATTGCTTTGAGGCTGTCCGCTGTTCTTTTTTGTGCCGCCGAGCGTTTCATCTGACGTGCAACGATTTGCATGCAGATGCAGTTAAACTCTTAACAAATCTGCCTAATTTGTTGTGGCAGTGTGATAACTGTGTGGTTGCGAATGACTCGCATTCGAAAATAGACGAGCTTAACGACAAGGTTCTGAAGCTTGAAAGCCTTTATCGCGGTCCTAAGTCTGATTTTCAGAATGCCCTTTCAATCAATTCTCATGAGCGGGTGAAGCCGTTTGCTCCAAGGAAGGATTCCAATAGGCCAAAGCCGGCATCCGACTTAATGGCTCCACGGTTAGTGGCCGCCACCTCGACTGAGGTCATTGACTTGGGGTCAGCTCCCCACCTGACTTGGAGGGCTTCGTCACTGTGAGAAAGAGAGATAGGAAGAATCGAAAGAAACATGTAAATCGTGTTGTTGGTGTCGCTCCGAGCTGCGAGCAGCTGAGTGTGATGCAGAGCAGCAAATACCTGCATATTGGTAGATTTGCTACCGCGACGGGAACAGAGGCGGTGGTGAAATTTGTTGCCGATAAGCTCATGTTGCCGGAGGCGGCAATTTCTTGTGTGAAATTGGTCAAGCGAGATGCTGATTTATCTGCCTTGAAGTTCGTTAATTTCAAACTTGGGGTCCCTGAATCCCTCTTCCCCGTGGGCTTTGATGATAGATTCTGTCCTGTATCGGTAAGGGTTTCCCGCTTTGTGCATAGACAGAGGCCGGAAGCTGATTTGACGGCAGTTAATCTGTGTGCATTGCGGACGTCCACGCCGACTCAGAAAGCACCAGTTCCATCCACTTCAAAAAACCCCCAGTGAGCGGCGCCTCTGGTTCTGCTTACACTTTTTTGCCTTTTTGCTATGTGCAAAAGGCCGTTGCTTTATTTTTGGCAACCATCTTCCACACAACAACAAAACATTGTTTTTTCGATCTCCGCTTTGTGCGATATTTGCTCTGCAGCTGCTGGATCAGATGACGATGCTCTTGCTAGAGCTCTCACTCGACTACGTGGGCTTTTGACGTCATCATTACAACAACAAACGCTATTGCATTGCTTCGTTTGCTATGCTTGCGCCGTCGCTGCTCTCGACATTTGGAAAGAGTCAGCAGCCCGTCGCGCGCTCCTATGTGGAACACTCTCTTCAACACTCTCTTCGGCATCGTCACCTAGATTGGCTCTCACGGCTGCTTCCCTGCCCTATTTTCTGTTCAAGGATGATGTGCTACTGATGTGGCTGACCCTTCTCTGGACCCATCTTCCGTGGCCGCTAACAGGACGGCACCGCCACTTTCTAGGACCGTGCCGATGGATGGTGCCATGTTTTGTTCCAAAATATAGCGGACATGCGCACCAAGGTTCCGGCTGTCAGCTTGGCTACCTCTACTTGTGACTTTGACATTGTCATTTTGGTTGAAACCTGGCCCAATTCAAACTTTTTCGACAACGAATATTTCGATCCTAGCCTTTTCCAGGTGTTTCGTAAGGACAGAGATTGTGCCAAAACGAAGTGCTGCCGAGGAGGTGGGGTCATTGTGGCCGTCAAACGCACCCTACGCTGTGATCCGATTTGTCTCCTGAATGGTGACTCTGTTCTGGATCAGATTGGTGTGGCGGTGGCTGGCCAGTCGGAGACGCTATTTGTTAGCGTATCGTACGTTCCACCGAATAGCTGCTGTGATATCTACAAGGCGCTCACGCAAAAAATTGCTGAAATATATGGTAATCTGCGAGACCGTCATCACCTCTGCGTTTTTGTCGACTTCAATTTGGGTTCGTTGGTATGGTCCGGCAATCCGCAATCGTCAGCTATGATACCAAGTAATGTGCATTTGCTGCACGAGATTCTCTTTATGGATTATTCTTTTAGTATGGGACCCAAGTAAATAATGTTTTTAATAGGCTAAAGAATATTCTAGACTTCATTTTTGTTAGTTCGGATATAGATTTCCATGTTATATGTTGCGAACTGCCTATCGCGGATTGTGACATGCCGTTAGAATTCTCAGCTAATTTCCATTCTTACTCGCCCTTGGCGGAACCATATTATTAATACTTCTTTTCTACTTTAAGCCTGAATGCTATTCGGGATAGTTTGTTAAACGTTAATTGGGCTTCTGTTCTCTCGCATCCTAATGCTGACACTTCCTATAGTGTTTTCCTGCATACGGTCCGTCGTATTACTGTTAACAATGCTTCCAAAAGGGTGCATGACTTCTATAGGTTACCATGGTATACGAAGGGTCTTGTGAAATATAAGAATCTGAGTAACAAGTACTTTAAACGATTTGGTAAGACCCGGTACCCTGTGGAATGGGCGAGATATGTGGAGCATAAAAGGGAGTTTGGTTTCTTAAGCAAATTTTTGTATGGCCAATATATTGCCGACGTTGAAAGGGGACTTAAAATCAATCCCAGGTCGTTTGGGCATTTCATAAATTGCAAAAGGTCGACGAGCTCTCTTCCTTCAGCTATGAACCTGGGTAGCTTGAGCGCTAATACGGATAGTGGTATAGCAAACCTTTTTGCTTATTTTTTTAGCTCAAATTTTGAGCCATACGCAGATTGTCATAGTTTTGATGTCTTAAACGCTATTCCCTCGGTGGTCAATATTGGCACACTTGATGTATCGGAGGTGGATATTTTGGACGCAATTGGTGATTTCAATAATTCTAATAAGCCCGACTGTGATGGCATTTCCGCCTTCCTGCTTCTCAACTGTGATGTTGCGTTCTGTGAACCTCTTAAAATTCTATTCACAAATTCGCTGCTAACGGTTCAGTTTTTTGGCAAGTGGAAAGCTGCCACGATTACGCCAATTTTTAAGAAAGGCGCCAAAAATTATAGACCAATTGCCGAACGCAGCCATGTTTCAAAACTTCTAGAGCGATTCAGTACCAGAAAGATCACTTTCCTCATGAAGTCGTACATTAGCTGAAATCAGCATGGTTTTATGCCGCGTAGATCAATGACTATTAATCTCATCGCTTTTAGTAATTTCTGCACTCGTGTCTTTGAAATGCACCCTCAAGTAGATGTTGTGTGTGCTGACTTTGCTAAGGCCTCTGACAAAGTCTCCCACTGTGCCTTAATAGCCAAGCTGAATCGGTTAGAGATTCGTTCCTTCCTGCTCAGCTGGTTTAGGTCATATCTTGAGCGGCGAGAGTATGTCGTGTTGGCAAATGGAAAGCCTTCGGACCCATTCTTGGCTACTTCCGGCCTTCCAGAGGGAAGTGCACTTGGTCCACTTCTGTTCTCAATTTTTATCAACGACATATCTCTCAGCATTCAAGCTTCTGAGCATCTGTTTTATGCTGATGATCTTAAAATCTTCCGATCGGACAGTATCCTTCTTCAGCGCGACCTGGTTAGAGTTGCTCGTTGGTGCAGACTTAATTCGCTGCCTCTCAACGTTAGCAAATGCTTCTTTGTTTTCTTTAGCAAGTGTATCTTCAATGTGCTGGCCTCATACTCTATAGATGGCAATCCTCTCTTAAAGCAGACGGAGACACTTGACCTGGGGGTCTTATTCAACTCAAGATTTCTTTTTGCTGAGCATTTGAATTTTATATTGCCGAAAGCTTATGCTATGTTTGGCTTTGTTAAGCGCAATTCATCCCAGTTCAGGGACCCATATACGAGGTTGAGGTTGTATTCATTACTTGTGCGCTCGCGCCTTGAGTACGCTTCCATGGTCTGGAATCCTACAGGGGTCGTTCAAATTTAACGCATCGAAAGACTGCAACGAAAGTTTCTCAAATTTGCACTACAGCCTCTGCCCTTCTCCATTCCGTTGCCGTCGTATGAGTGCAGATGTCGCCTCGTGCATCTCTCCTCTCTCGAGGATCGAAGGACCATTGCGGCTCAGATCTATATTTATGACCTTCTAGTGGGTAACATAGATTGTCCTGACCTGCTTAGTAGGATTGGCTTCAGTGCCCCTGCCAGCAGCCTAAGGACCCATGCACCCTTTGCAGTTGATCTCCACCGTAACAATTATGGCTTTAATGAGCCTATTTAAAAGGCGCTACTACAGTACAATGCTCTGCCAGCTGGGATGCGTTTTGACTTTTGCCAGGGAAGCCGTTAGACGGTTGCTGGGAGACCTCTTCCCTTACCATAATTAATTCTTGTTATTTTCTGATAATATCTTAAGTTAGAAATAAGTTAGTCTAGCCAGATAAGGATTTTGATTCCGTTGGCGAATAAGAATAAATAAATAAATAAGTAACTAAACTCTTTGACTTATGATCTATGCTTTATTGCATTATCCTGGGCAAGGGTAGTGCACTGTCGCGTGCTCTGTCTGCCACAAAAACGACGAGTTGCAAGATGAACTGTGCGGTAGCCACTGTCAAGACAGACTCGGACGTGGAGAGCATGGTAGAAAGCCTTCTCCGCTCGCTGGAACCAGGTACCAGCTACCTGCGTTGGGAATGGCCGAAGCGTTCAAGGGAAGGTATAAAGGGAAAAGCATAGTACAAGACGGACCTCAAGTTACTGAGCCGGCTCCAAGGCAAGGCGGATATCTCCTAAGAGGAGAAATCCAAGCTAGCCTGGGCTGAGCAACGGGTGGAGGAGGGCCGCAGACACTACGCGCAGCTGAGCCAGATGCGGGGAGGCGAGGATTTCCACAACGCGTGAATTGCGACAACACGACAAATTTTGTTGGAGCCAGTCGCCTCTTCGCAAATTCGCGTCAGGAAGCGGGTGCGAGTTTGCCTTCATACCGCCTCGAGCACCGCACATGGGCGGACTTTGGGAGGCAGGTGTGAAGTCTACAAAGGGCCTACTCCTTCGGTCGGTCAGCTTAAGGCATCATGACTCGGAAAGAGTTGATGTGCTTAAACGAAAATGTACCAAGACGGATAAGAGTCTGAAACAACTTGGCTTAAGTGGTGCGAACTGCCATAAGGCAGTTGTCCACTTGGAGCTGTCCGTTTTGATGACGCAATGATGTGGCAAGATATATTTTCACTTGTGCCTATCTTCGAGGGAAGATGCCGGATATTTTTCATAACGAGCTGGATAATGCCCGAACCTGCGCTCCAAATCCATCCGAGATGTATCTTCTGCAGAAAAGGCAATCTAGGCGCTAGCAGATTTTGTCCCATACACATCAACTCAAAGAAAACTCCGGCTACGATGGGCAAATCAATCTGCTGCGGCTTATGGAACGAAGGTCGGCAAGCTGGAGATTCGAAGGTACAGGCCAATAATCAGTGCTAACTGAGACGCCAGGTTTATTCACCGAAATACATTCAATTGAGAAGCTATCATCTTCAATGCCAGAAACTGCGGTAGGCAATTAGGTTTTTCGAAATTGAGGGAATGATTAGCTAGACGAGTACAGGAGAACAGGATCAGACTGACTCCAGAATATAAGAGCTTGCGGCAAGGCGGGCGACAATGTAACTATGGCGGTATAATGTGGTTGTGCTTGTGAAGCTTTAATTGGAGAATCAGTATGGCATGTCTCTTCTGAACGAAGGAAATACAGAAGAGTGTGGTGTTTCGATTGGCAAGATTTACAAACTTTCACGTGATGACCCTTGACGAATAAAAAGTACCTCTTTGCTTCAATGTGACGATCATTCAGCGATGAACTTTTGAGCCATTGAAAATTGGCAATCGTATGGGTCTTGCCCTTGCACAACACACAGGAAACGGGATCGCACGATGCTACTCTCGGTTTTTCCTGACTTGCCAATCCGCATGCATGAATGCTTTCAAGGGTACGACATCTTTGTTCCAGAAATACAGAAAAATTCTCCCAGAATGGAAAATCGTGATTCGACGAAGATGCTTCCCATTTAGATGTAGTCGTCCTGTCCAAATTCTGCTTGGTTGCGTTGACGATTATGCAATCTGCTGTTTCCTCTTTGGTTGCCAGCGCTTCCAATGCGCGAAGAGGTGAGGTGGCGGCGTCCGTAAACGCCCGCAGCTTGCCAACCGGGGCATCCCCACGCGCCAGACCAAATATCTCTTTAACGTGTTCTTGTAGAATGAGATGTTTATTAGAGAGATGTTTGAGAATATATAATGCTGTAATTCTAACGCCGCTCTGCTCAAACATGACCGCAAATGCAGTAACGTCTCGATAGAAGTCAGCTCGGCTTCACTATGAATGACATCTGTGAACATAAAATAGAAGCTTGTCCGCTGAGCTTGGGCAGCTGCATCTGTGGCAAGCGCGATCGATTGGCCACGATACGAAAGTTATTTCACTTAAGGACGGCGAATCCCGGTAGCAAAAATAAAACGAAAAATGAGAAATCGAAGACAAAAACGAGGGGGAACGTTGTGAGTTGCTGCGTACACCGCAACTCTACAGTTATACCCGATACTAAGTCAGTATGGCTCTCCTGCGGCAGACGCCGCTAATATTGAACCACACGACAAAGAGTGCGTGCGAGAGAGACAGAGAATCAGTCTGTGCGTGGCCACTGCAAATTGATTTCTTGCTTTTGGCTACAAAAATGATCCGATCTGATCCAGATTCAGCAATCTGATAGATATGATCATTATCTATGATTCTGCGTTTTTAGTTTTCTCGAATGTGCAATATTGTGGATGCAACAGATTTTCGTTCTTTGTGAGGGCGGAAGGGGGTGGGGCGAAATTCTGAGATATACGTTTTATAGTGAGATCTAACAGAAGTGCGGATACCAAATTTGGTTACTCTAGCCTTAATAGTCTCTGAGATTTGTGGATGCCCCAGATTTTCGTCCTTTGCGGGGGCGGAAGGGGGTGTGGCGAAATTTGGACACGAAACGGTCAAGGTCCGATATCACAGGAGTGTGGATACCAAATTTGGTTGCTCTGGCTCTTATAGGTTCTGAGATCCTTGAACTCATATTTTGCAATTGGCAAAGCCGACCATGAAACCTGTGTGTTAGAGAGAGACAGAGCGAGAAAGAACGAAATTGTTTTCTTGATTCTGGCTATAATCATTATACGATCTGGTTGAGATTTTACACTCTAGAACATATAGTCATCCTCTACGATTCTGCATTTTTGGTTTTATCGTATCTTTAAAAATGTGGATGCCACAGATTTTCGTTCTTTGTGGGGGCGGAAGTGGGCGGGGCAAAGTTTTGAAATATTTTTGTAGCAGTGATATATCACAGATGTCTGGATCCAAAACATCGTTGCTCTAGCTCTTATAGTCTTTGAGCACTAGGCGCTGAAGGGGACGGACGGACGGACGGACGGACGGACGGACGGACAGACGGACAGACAGACAGGGCTCAATCGACACGGCTATTGATGCTGATCAAGAATATATATACTTTATGGGGTCGGAAACGATTCCTTCTGGACGTTACACACATCCACTTTTACCACAAATCTAATATACCCCAATACTCATTTTGAGTATCGGGTATAAAAATGTATGTATGCACTGCACCGGCACTTTTATATGCGCCGGCAAGTCAACGAAGCGACGACCAAAAAACAGTCATGTACAAGCGAACGATGAAGATTTTGCTCTGATTCGAGTTCGAATTCCAGAGAGCTATGTGCAGCCGGTCACGAGAGCTGGCTGAAGCAAACGACGAAAGAGGAGGCGAATAACTCTGTTCAGCCGGTCTCGACGGTGCGTTGCGCAGGCTGAAGCAGGTACGGAAAGAGAAAACGAAAACGAATAGCGGGTTGCTAGAACTGACACGGTCGGCCACAACGATTGGCTCGGTACTTTTTTGACTAACTGCTTTAACAATTTTTAATAACGTTAGGTCCAAGGCAATCACGTCGCTGTCACCAAAATGTTGGAAGCTGCCCAGATTTTTCAGCAAATCTGACTTCACATTTACGACTAAAATTTCTCCGTTGTTAGCTTTTAATTTAGTGTTTTATTGTTCAATGTTTTCATGCGATTTTTATACCCGATACTCAAAATGAGTATTGGGGTATATTAGATTTGCGGTAAAAGTGGATGTGTGTAACGTCCAGAAGGAATCGTTTCCGACCCCATAAAGTATATATATTCTTGATCAGCATCAATAGCCGAGTCGATTGAGCCCTGTCTGTCCGTCCGTCCCCTTCAGCGCCTAGTGCTCAAAGACTATAAGAGCTAGAGCAACGATGTTTTGGATCCAGACATCTGTGATATATCACTGCTACAAAAATATTTCAAAACTTTGCCCCGCCCACTTCCGCCCCCACAAAGAACGAAAATCTGTGGCATCCACATTTTTAAAGATACGATAAAACCAAAAATGCAGAATCGTAGAGGATGACTATATGTTCTAGAGTGTAAAATCTCAACCAGATCGTATAATGATTATAGCCAGAATCAAGAAAACAATTTCATTCTTTCTCGCTCTGTCTCTCTCTAACACACAGGTTTCATGGTCGGTTTTGTCAATTGCAAAATATGAGTTCAAGGATCTCAGAACCTATAAGAGCCAGAGCAACCAAATTTGGTATCCACACTCCTGTGATATCGGACCTTGACCGTTTCGTGTCCAAATTTCGCCACACCCCCTTCCGCCCCCGCAAAGGATGAAAATCTGGGGATATTCACAAATCTCAGAGACTATTAAGGCTAGAGTAACCAAATTTGGTATCCGCATTCCTGTTAGATCTCACTTTAAAACGTATATCTCAAAATTTCGCCCCACCCCCTTCCGCCCCCACAAAGGACGAAAATCTGTTGCATCCACAATATTGAGGATACGAGAAAACTAAAAACGCAGAATCATAGATAATGACCATATCTATCAGATTGCTGAATCTGGATCAGATCGGATCATTTTTGTAGCCAAAAGCAAGAAATCAATTTTCAGTGGCTACGCAGCGCCCGACGTCACGCTCAGACTGATTTTCTGTCTCTCTCGCACGCACTCTTTGTCGTGTGGTTCAATATTAGCGGCGTCTGCCGCAGGAGAGCCATACTGACTTAGTATCGGGTATAACTGTAGAGTTGCGGTGTCCGCAGCAACTCACAACGTTCCACCTCGTTAGAAATACAAAAGTTAAGTATGCGAACCGATGCTGCGCTTTCGACGACGATATGGACTGCGACTAGCAAGGAAAGGTCGAAACATATGTTACATATGTGTGTGCATGTATGAGCTCGTAAGAGCTATTGACGGCTGCTGCTCCGAATGGCTGCCATAGTAACGAATCAAACAAAGCTGAGCTGATCTGGGTGAGCTTTTTAAGTTTTCAGCTCAGCTAAGTCAGCAATGTGCGCACTTGCGTGTGTTTGTTTTTTTCGGATCTTCTAAATTAGTTTTCAACTAGAGTGGCTGCGCGCATTAGCGTAAGAAAGAGGAATCTTTCGGCATTAAAGGGACTAGGATACATTCAATGTTGCATGATGCAGCAAAATTTTACAATCGCCCAGTAAAAAGGCTCCTGCTCCAGTCAAATACTTTAAAGTTTTTGCACGGTACCATTTCAAACGAAATTTACGCGTATGTTCAGAAACTACTCAACGAAAAGTAATGTCAACTTTTTCGTTAAAGAAAAGTAGGAAGGTCAATACTGAATGGCACCATCCTAAGTGTTCTTTCGCTATTAAGCAAAGAATATTAAAGGTACTTTGTAAAATAAAAATTTAGCTACACAAATGAATTATTCGACGTTGAGGAGCGATAGAAGTAGATGACTGCAGAAGAAAAAAGTCATAAAATAGCGTCGAAATGAATAATGTAAATATATTAAATAAATAAATAAATCTTGGTTTATTTTTATAGTCATTGGAAATACCTTAGTAAAATGGCTATATGTGCAAAATTTATTTTCAATTTTTCTTAAAAAGTAATAGATGCTTGTTGGGTTTGACTATGCAGTTCTTATCTCTTATTGTTGTGCTCAGTTATGACAAATTTTCGTCTTCTTTGAACTCCATTTGTGGTACCATTAGCTTAGATAAGAGATCAAGCTCGCGCTCTACGTAGAAAATAGATATATGTAATCGCAATCATTTCTATTCATGTTTTGAGAGTCGCAGTGTTAGCATATTTTTAGTAAAAGTGACAAGCTGATTGATTCTGTACGTAAGCACTCATTATTGCTTCAAAGCAATACAAATTTTAAAAAAAATTGCATTTTAGTTAAAAATGCTACATGGTAAATCATATTCTGAGGAGGAACAGGAAAGGATCAAGAGAATGAAATTAGCCGGCATAAAAACTGGTCGAATAGCTTCGCTAATGTATCGACATCAAAATACTATTTCAAATATTTTCATAGATCCAGACGGTTACCGCATAAATCGTCGACTTGGCCCAGTATCAACGGCACTTGGGGCAGTTTGAAACTGAAGACCTAATGAGCTGCAACAAAATCAAGGCAGAACTCGGGTTAACAATCCCCAGGCAACGTGTGAGCCAAATTTTAAACGAAAATTTTAACCTGACATATCAAAAGAAAGTGGGCAAACTCCTCTAAACTAAACGTCATAATGATGCGCGAATGTCATTTTTGAAAAACACAAGTTCTGGGACCCCAAATTAGAAAATTTCATTTTTAGTGATGAAAAAAAAATGAGTTTACACGGTTCAGATGTCCATCATAAATATTGGAGAGACCCGCGTCATCCACGGGCAACTTGCTACAAGCCAAACCATGGTGATGGATCGCTAATGATATGGGCTGCCTTTAGTGCTAAAGGGAGGTCTCCAATATGTTTAATATCCGGCCGGATGAATGCTCAAGCATAGATAGAATTGATAGATAGTGAACCTTTTTCATTTGCTGAGCATTTCCATGGTGATCAATAGACATTTCAGCAGGATAATGCGCCAATTCATGCTTCCCGGGCCTCAATGGACTATTTTGAGACCCACAATAAACCGTTGATTAAGTGGGCTTCAATGAGTCCGGACTTAAATCCAATTGAGGATCTGTGCGGAATCCTTGCAGCAAAAGTCTATGCCTGTACAAGGCAAAACGATACATTGAAGCAATTAAAACAAGCGATAGTTGCAGAATGGAACAGGATAGAAATAACAACACTAAAAAACTTTGCGAACTCAATGCCCAGTAGGCTGCAAAAGCTTCAGGAGCATAAGTATAACTCCATTAATTATTAAAAGAGTACATATTCCCATAAACTTGTTCCTTGGAAATTTTTTTCATACAAAATATTTTTTGCTGTTATACCCATTTTCTATGTGAAAAATGTACAATTATTTTTTTTTTGTTATTAAAAAAATTGATATTGAATTTCATTATGCCTTTTTGTTTTGTACTTATTAACAGCTACCCAAATAAAAATATAAAATAAATCAAGAAAACACGTGTTGAAAAAAAACGTCATTCAAAGCAATGCACATATAGCCATTTTACTAAGGTAGTCACATTTAAATTCTTTTATAAATCTTTTTCTTATTAAAATCTGATATTAACTCATATTAAATTATGTATATTTATCTAAGATTGGAATTCTCATATTTTTCTTCGTTAAGTGTATGGTAAAATTATATTTTGAAGTGTTTTTTTTTTCATTTTCGTATATTGATTTTAAAACAATAAATACAAACATCGCCAAAGAATTCTCTGAAGTGGTCACACGGTTACGCCTTTTTTCATCCATATACATACATATGTACATATGTATATGTTCATATGTAGATACATACAAATATCCATATTACCCGCTCATCCAATTTGTACGTAAATACATACATATGTACATATGTATGTATGTATGCACAATTTGACCTCGTAAAACTTTCGCACACTTTTCCAGACTATGTACCTATGTATGTATGTATGTATGTATGCACATGTGTACTAATATACATACTTATGTATGCGTATGTATACATTTTCTGAGCCAGGATTTACTGATTAGAACCAGTCCCAAATGCCTTTAGAATCATAATGAATCTCAAGTTATTACAAATTCAGAATTAATATTTGGTTATATGTAGTTGTGGGACTCGCTAACTATCAACAGTTTTTTGCTCAATGTGTAACAAATCTTTCTTTAATAACTGTACGTATGCACCTCTTGCAAATTCGAGTTTGACAGTCAAACACATACATATACATATACCTACATATGCATACATAAATGTAAATACATAGGTAATCTCAGCGTTCACATATGCATAAATACATTAACATCTATTTACATTCAAGATATATTTATAATATATATCCATAGATATGTATGCATGTTTTTTTCTTTAAATACGAAAGTACATACATATGTACATATATTATTTAAGTGTTTATGTACATATGTATGTAATCACGTTTTGAGCTTTGTTCGCAGAAAGCTCATCAAAAGCCAAATTTCAGTTACGTTGTGTACACAAGCAAACAGAAATCATTACACAATAAACATTTTCGTGGTCCCCATCATGATGTAATTATAATTCCATCATATTCCCTACATACCCCAAAAATATAAATAAAAGGAAACTAACTAGCCCGGCAGACGTTATTCCTCCAAGCAACAAAGAAAAATTCTTAATTAAATTTGGATCATTTGTAGCGAATAATTTTGAATTGACCCGGTGATTTTTTTTCCGCCTTATAGGCAATAAATTAGCAGATTTTGGATTGTATCATGTTTATTTTCAGATTCAGACCACATAATTTCAAGGATTGGCCTTCTGATTTTTAATAGTCATAGGGAATGCAAGACGTATCGAAAATTTAAGTTTTTTAAACTCAAACGGCATATTTGTTGAGATCACCAGAGTCCTGGGAATGAGAGCTTCCTCACCTTCGAATTCTCCTTTGAGTATCGTCGCGTAAATTAAATTGTTCATCAATTTTCTTACCACCAAGCGCGTACCGTTGCACAGTTTTTGTTGGTTTATGTTTCGAAGCATGATTACTACGGAGCCAACCTTTAGGCATAAATTGTGCGGTTGTAAGCTTGGGACATCCAAGGATTTTAAAAATTCAGTTGTATAGTTTGTTTTTGTAACAAAAATCTATTGACTAGATTTAAATGAATGCATTTTTCCAATGATCTCGCTCTGAATTATGCCATTAAGGTCATTTACATCTTTATTCTTAGCAGCTTAAATTGCTCTCTCACTCAACCATTTTTTTTTTTTTAGTTGGAAATGATTTTTGGAAATACGTTGTTGATGAGCTTGTCTTTTGTTGTGACAAAGGTACAGAATTTCTGAGGAAATCAAATTAATCCGCTCGAATAGTCGACAGGTACTCAACCATTTGATGTTCTTCTTAAGTAGATGCATTCGCTATATTTTGTATCCTTCTTTAAATACGGCTTTGTCGGTAAAGAATTGATCTGATTTGATGATAAATTAAAAAGAATACAAATTACTTACTCAATTAAAAAAAAAAATACGTATATTTTTTTTCAACGCGTACACGTTTCAGTTTTGATTCAAAATCAATTCAATCAATCAAGATGATCGATTGTTACACTTTTCAGATACAATTTTGCTAGCTGACTGGTGTGTTGGAAAACATAACATTTGTTACAAATAGGGGCTCAGCTCTTCGACTGATAGCCTGGGTACTACATTATATTTAAACTTAACAAAATGCGCTTAAACTTACATATATTCATTTGAATCTATGTATGTACAAACTTATGTGTGTTTTCCGAAGCCAATTTTGCTGATTATTTTTTTTTACTGAACTGAACGAACTAATAATTATAACCACTATTTCGAATTAAATGTTTACGTGGAGCCAATTCATAAATAACTCTCCGGCCAAGCTGTCAAACCAAATACAAATTAATAGTAAGATGAGCACAGCCCATACATGTCAATTGTTTTATATGTATGAAATATGCTTATGAAATTTTTATCTACTTCAAAAATCCTTTTGCCATTTATAATTGGATGGATAATATAATAATTAAATCTCTGTCTTAATATTAAATTTCTTAGTAATATGTATTATTTTAAATACAAAATAACTGCTTAAATTTGCAAAAGGATTTTCGATCCCCAACCACAATTTCAAATTAAAAACGAAGGTAACGTTGTGAGTTGCTGCTACGACCGCAACTCTACATTTATACCCGATACATAGTCAGTATGGCTCTCCTCCGGCAGACGGCGCGTACATGGAGCGATAAAATGTGTGTGCTAGAGAGACAGAAAATCAGTCTGAACGTGTCGTCGGGCACTGCGAAGCGACCGAAAATTAATTTGTTACTTTTGGCTGTAATAAAAATTCGATCTGATCAAAATACGGAAATCTGGTACATATGGTCATTCTCTATGATTGTGCGTTTTTAGTTTTCTCGTATCTTCAATATTGTGGATGCCACAGATTTTCGTTCTTTTGGCCGGAAGGTAGTGAGGCAAAATTTTGAAATGTATGTTTTCACTTTTGGAGAACAAAAATACATACTCATAATGTCTGTTGGGTAGCATTTACTCATGTTACTCAGAATATAAGGTATAGACTGCTCGATTAAATTTTATGACGTCACTGTATTTTTTCCCCTTTTTTAAACCAAGAACCTATTTGAAAGAAGTCTTTTTGTTGTTAACGTTGTTTGTTTTATTGTAAAAAGCAAGTGGAGGTTACATATAAACTTTGTTCATATATACATACATATTTTTTACGTACATTTGCCCGATGACAACCTTTTTGAAGTGGAAAAGACATGGTGTGGCCACTTAGCCCACTTTGTTTGCTTACATATGTATGTTTGTATGCATTTTTTATGTACATATGTATGTGTATAAAAAGGCTGGTTTAAGATTTCGGTAAGGCGATAAATAAAGCAAAAAGACTAATATTAAAGAAATAGGTGTTCTAAATTAAATTTAAAAACTGGCGTCATATGCGCAGAGAGAAGAGAGAACATACGCTTTGCAAGGCCACCTCTAGCTGTTTTCATCATGGCGTGGACAACGCTTTTGATGAGAGGAAAAGCTCGCCTTCTGTGGTTGGTTACGCTGCTTGAAGTAAACGTCCTTCAAATGACTTTGAAAATTTTCTCGGAATATTTTAACTCAACGAAAGTTTTCAATGCTTCAGAGATAGCACAGTCGATTCCTTGCAAGCGAACTGAACGGTAGTGAACTTCCACTTCTTAACGGCTACTCATTACTCTTTTTCCAATTTACTAATTACACATACATATGTGTACAACATTTTTTTTTTTTCTAGAAATTGTGCAAAACAACAATAATAACAACTCGAAACATGTCGAAAATCGGTATTAACGGATTTGGACGCATCGGCCGTCTGGTACTACGCGCCGCTATCGACAAGGGCGCCTCCGTTGTTGCCGTCAATGATCCATTCATCGATGTCAACTATATGGTATATCTCTTCAAGTTTGACTCAACTCATGGTCGTTTCAAGGGTACTGTAGCCGCTGAAGGCGGTTTTCTGGTTGTGAACGGCCAGAAAATTACTGTTTTTAGCGAACGCGATCCAGCTAACATCAACTGGGCCAGCGCTGGCGCGGAATACGTAGTAGAATCCACTGGTGTATTCACTACAATTGAAAAAGCATCGACTCATTTAAAGGGCGGTGCCAAGAAGGTGGTAATTTCGGCGCCATCCGCAGATGCACCTATGTTTGTGTGCGGCGTCAATTTAGATGCCTATAAGCCCGACATGAAGGTTGTGTCGAATGCTTCCTGTACTACTAATTGCTTGGCTCCCTTAGCTAAGGTTATTAACGACAATTTTGAGATTGTTGAGGGTCTGATGACCACTGTACACGCCACTACAGCTACTCAGAAGACTGTCGATGGTCCATCCGGCAAATTGTGGCGTGATGGTCGTGGCGCTGCCCAAAATATTATACCTGCTGCCACTGGAGCTGCAAAAGCTGTTGGAAAAGTCATCCCTGCTCTGAATGGCAAATTGACTGGTATGGCTTTCCGGGTTCCCACACCTAATGTTTCTGTTGTCGATTTAACTGTGCGCTTGGGCAAGGGCGCTAGCTATGACGAAATCAAAGCCAAGGTACAGGAGGCTGCCAATGGTCCTCTAAAAGGAATTCTTGGCTATACTGACGAGGAAGTTGTCTCGACTGATTTCCTTAGCGATACTCACTCTTCAGTCTTTGACGCTAAAGCTGGCATATCACTTAACGACAAGTTCGTCAAATTAATTTCTTGGTACGACAATGAGTTCGGCTACTCTAACCGCGTCATTGATTTGATCAAGTATATGCAAAGCAAAGATTAAAAAGAATACTTGCAAAAATATTAGCTTATTAGCGTTAACCGGGACCGAAACCCAACCGAGAGGAGAAAAAAGGGCAGGGCACTATTACCATGGTTACAATTATATAATTCCCAGTGGACCCGGTGAAGCAGACCTATTTTAAAAAAGGCTTTTTTTTATTTTGCTCTTAAAGCTACAGCAACATTGGAAAATTTTAAATACATACATTCATGCACATATAAATATGATTATTGTTATTAAATAAAGTTTCACTCTGTGTGTAGTTGTTAAAAATTTCAGGTTTTTAAGCATTTAAATATACATATGAAGACAAGTCCACTCCAAATATAGAGTTTTGGATGGTGAACTCACACGTTGAAAAAATACCAAGGGATAAGGTCGGAGGTTACATCAAGCCTCCTAGTCAGAGATACAATACCATACTAAAACAAAAACAAAAGCAATTTCTCCTGCAAGCAATAATGTTTATTTTTTAATGGTAAATAAAGTTTCTTTTTGACGTAATTTAGTGGCCATTAATATTAAAAATACTATACTACGCGATACGAGAGAACGAGATAATCAATTTGGATTTAGAAACGATCAGTGCGCAATAATTTAAAGGCGAATACCAGTGGTATATGATTATATCCGTCACTAGTAGGGAGTAGTATTTTCTTAGTTCTGAATTTCTTACCTCAGCTGGGATGTCAAAATGTATGTTATCTGGCCAACAATAACATGCAAATGTTATACCTTCTAGCAGATAGAGTCTAGGAGCAGTCATCGACTAGATCTCACCGAGTGCGTCTGTTTCTTATCTACTGTTACACAGTGCCCAGTGGGCACGATTGCGTTTTTTGGTATAAAGTCGACAATTGTCTTTAAATTTGTTCATAATTGTGTTGTTGTTCTCTCTTAATGAATATCAACACTGGATAAGAACTTTTGTATTCATGTGTGGCTTTTTGGCAGCTCTTTAAAGTCAGCAATTGTGCTTATCAGAAAGTTCGTTGTTTCAGATTGTAGACTATGCATTTTTAAATATTAGCCTGCTCGAGCCTGTCCCGCTCGCTAGTCGAAGATTATGCTTTGCTGTCCGAGCATAACCTGACTGCAAAACGGATGTCTGTGTAGTGTCTGTCCGTCCGTCCGTCCGCATGTCCGTTTGTCAGTCTTGTTGACGCCTAGCTCTCAGAGACTACATGAGCTACAGCAACGAAATTTTGTACCCAAACTCCTGTGATATCACACTGAATCAAGTTTGTTTCAAAATTTTCCACGCCCTCTTCCGCCCCCACAAAGAACGAAAATCTGTATCGGATAAAAAAGTACAGTCGGCGGTAGCAGCGACTCACAACGTAGCTAATAAATAACTATAAATGAGCTTGAAGGAAATCTATGGCGGTTTTCTCGAAATACGACCACCATTTTTTTTAAAGAAAAATCGGGTTACATTTATTTGTCGGGTCAAGCAGCAAATTCGTCGGGTCAAGCAGCCGCTATTAGCTTATAAATATAAATAATACATAGCTATAAGAGAACATGAAGGAAATCTATGGCATTTTTCGCTAATGGCACGGATCACTGAACATATGTATGTACAAATGTACATACGTAGCTAAGGACGCCAGCATCCAAGCTGTTTTGTTCTTTCCTTTTGTTGTCTCATTTCCTGTAAAGTCTCGAGATCGATATGGCGATATCGATCGAAGAAGATTTTTATCCTCCCTGCCCGTCTACCGTCAAAGCCTAACCTAACCTAACATGTTCAATTTTGCACCAGTTATCGAAAAAGCTCAATTGCTTCACATTTGATGACCTCGACGTAATTTGTTCAATAGATGGAAACTATTATTTTGTGCTTTCTTTTTTCACATAACTTAAGTACCTTACGTCTGATTATATTGAACTATGAAATTATGAAAAGCTAATAAATGCAGCTATAAATCTGATCCAAACACTGTGTAGCATAAGCTTAGTGTCTGGAAAATATTAAGCTTTCAAATTCAAAATCGATCGTTTTCTTTCGTCATCTTTTGATCTCCTTTGTAGTGATCAGACGTGTTTCTGTTTTGCGCTCCGCTTCTTTTCATTTTAAATACCCAAAATTTATTAACTGATCTTCCTCTCTCGCTCACGAAACTCTCTGGGCATTAGGGCTCTTTTTTATTAGGTAATTTTTACTAATTCCTCTTCAAGCGTTTGTCTGTCTCATTGGTCTGACACTAATTTGTATTGAATTTTTTTTTTTTTTTTTTTGAGTGTTTGTAAATAAACAAATTAAATTAGAATGGAGCTCTCGGTGGTCAGCGCCAAAAAAACTTGTAAGAAGGAGATCACCTACGATCAGCAGAAAGTCGCCTGCTGGCGCTGCGACAGTGTAGTGCACCACCAAAGCGGCAAGTTTTTGTCTGACGGCTGCCCCCAGACCTGAAAACTAATTATGTTACTGCTTTTATATAAAGCAAAATAAAAGCCGTCGGCTTAAAGGTGGAGTAATTCAAGTCAATTTGATACCATTTGATCTGACAAATTTTGGCCAGAGCATTTGGCTGTGAAAGAGTTTAAGGCTAAGAAAATTTATAGGCCGCCCATAACTCTCCCAAACCAGCCCAACATGCTATTCACATTATTATTTGCAGGTAGTGTTCTGATTGCAGTGGACTCAAACTTCACTTCTCATGTTGTGACATTCATCTAGAATATAGAATCTTAACAGCCTTGGCACAATCCATAGCAGCCTGCTGTCATATTTGCGAAAAAGGCGATCTTTCTCAATAACATACTCGTCGTTCTCAGAACATTAGGGTGTCGATAGTCTAAGATTTTCGAAATAATCTTTTAGTTTAGAAGATATGAGCACTCAAAGTTTAAAATTGTTAAAAAGTATGCCAAAAGTATTGAATTTTTATGCTCATCTGCATTTTTCAGGTAACCAAGTAAACTATGTAATGTATGATACTGTTTTTGGTATTTTTATTATGTGCATTAATTCTTAGGAAAACTATTTAAAAATATGGTCAGTTGCATAGGCAGTTCTACAGCACAACTTATTTTGCAAACCATCTAAAATGTTGGCATCTTTTTCCTGCGAGGTTGTAGCATGTAAACCGGTATAGAAGCCAAACGTCTCCGAAGCCCAGAATGGGCTTTTAGACTTAGGTAATAAATAGTTCAAAGAACATATACAAAAAAATCTTGGGATATATTTTTGGAAAGTCCGCAAAGTTTGCAAAGAAAAAAAAGTACCCGCATGTTTGGTGAATATGCCTCGAAGACTGCAGAACTGTTACTGGAAAAATATCGTGAAAAGAAGCTAGCTCCCACGCTTCATAAGATTGTGGCACATGGTTTCATTTTAATTGAACATCAGAGCCTACCAATTGGACAGATGTCAGAGGAAGCCCAGGAAACGAGAAGTAATTAAAAACTATTCGAGCACTAGCTACTAGGGCCTTCAGCTCTGCTGTTTAATGGCTCCTGTTAGATATATTCGTTTAATTTACATTTTTCTAAAAACTGGGTAATTAAATTAATGTTTTCAGGTTTAGTATGCTTAAGAAATGCTGAGGGCTTTTTATCTTTAAAGAGTTATTTTCTTATCCTTCACCATTTTATACAAACATCTAAAAGGTGATCCACTGAGAGAGTGTCCCCACAGGGACAACTTTGTGCGGTTTTGCCGGTTAAAAGGTGTTCATGAGTCAATTTTGTATGGCCGATACGTAGGCGGATAGATCGTGGGTGAACCACTCGGGTTAAAAATCTTGTATCGGTGGGGGAATTGGTTCCAATCTTCAGAGTATCGTTGGGTTGAGGGAGTAGGAGTATGTAGGAAAGTTGAGGCCTTTGTGACGTGATTTGCAGCTATGTCCGCATGCTCATTTACTTGGATGCACAGGTTTCGAATCTCAGCAATTATTTTACGAATGGCGAAAGCCTTTCATGAAATATTTGTTGAGTAGTCGGTGTGCTGACGTCGAGAGTTTTGGCAGCAGTCTGATTGTGGTTTCGTACAACCTATGTATTATGGACGGAAGGCCAGCTTCTGCTAAAGTGAATTTCATTGGAGATGTGGGGAAGGCGTTTAAGCTGCGGTGTACGCAATTATGGTATGGTGTTTGGATTTTTCTTAAATTTGCATTTGCGCTCCATCCGAATATATGAAGTCCGTAGTCGATTTTGGCAAGGATAAGAGCTCTTTTGATCTATATTAACGTATTAACATGGATATTTGAAAATTTTGAGCTTAGAAATCGAACGACTTTAAGTCTAGATTCTAATTGTAATCTTAATTGTAGGCAGTGTTCTTTAAAGTTAAATTTATTATCGAAAACAGTTCCAAGAATTTTTAAGTAGTCTACAGATTGAATTGTCGTGTTTTGAAAACTAAGATCATTGTTTCTCGCCGTGCAGCGATGTTTTCTGCAAATATGCAGTATTTCACATTTGTTTGTGGAGAGTGTGGCACCCGACAGGTTTCCCCACTCCTGAATATCTTTATATATTTTTTTAAAACAATTATGTACAGCGTTTGTGTTTTTATACCCGATACTCAAAATGAGTATTGGGGTATATTAGATTTGTGGTAAAAGTGGATGTGTGTAACGTCCAAAAGGAATCGTTTCCGACCCCATAAAGTATATATATTCTTGATCAGCATCAATAGCCGAGTCGATTGAGCCATGTCTGTCTGTCCGTCTGTCCGTCCGTCCGTCTGTCCGTCTGTCCGTCCCCTTCAGCGCCTAGTGCTCAAAGACTATAAGAGCTAGAGCAACGATGTTTTGGATCCAGACTTCTGTGATATGTCACTGCTACAAAAATATTTCAAAACTTCGCCCCGCCCACTTCCGCCCCCACAAAGAACGAAAATCTGTGGCACAATTTTAAAGATATGAGAAAACCAAAAACGTAGAATTGTAGAGAATGACCATATCTTTAAGACTGCGGAATCTGAATTGGATCGTATTATTATTATAGCCAGCATCAAGAAAACAATTTCATTTTTTCTCGCCCTGTCTCTCTCTAACACACACGTAGCATAGGCGGCTTTGCTTAGAGTAAAACATTAGCGCCTAGATCTCAGAGACTACAAAAGCTAGAGCAACCAAATTTGGTATCCACACTCCTAATATATCGGACCGAGACGGGTTTGTTTCAAAATTTCGCCACACCCCCTTCCGCCCCCGCAAAGGACGAAAATCTGGGGATATTCAAAAATCTCAGAGACTATTAAGGCTAGAGTAACCAAATTTGGTATCCGCACTCCTGTTAGATCTTACTATAAAACGTGTATCTCAAAATTTCGCCCCACCCCCTTCCGCCCACACAAAAGACGAAAATCTGTTGCATCCACAATATTGCACATTTGAGAAAACTAAAAACGCAGAATCATAGATAATGACCATATCTATCAGATTGCTGAATCTGGATCAGATCAGATCATTTTTATAGCCAATAGACACAAATCAATTTGCAGTGGCTACGCAGCGCCCGACGTCACGCTCAGACTGATTTTCTGTCTCTCTCGCACGCACTCTTTGTCGTGTCGTTTAATATTAGCGGCGTCTGCCGGAGGAGAGCCATACTGACTTAGTATCGGGTATAACCGTAGAGTTGCGGTGTCCGCAGCAACTCACAACGTTCCCCCTCGTTTATCTTAGTGTAGATGATTGCGTCGTCTGCATAAATTGTTAAACTAGTGTTAATTTTGCAAGCTGAAACGGCCGAATGTCCCACTGTGCGAGTTTTTCTCTGGTTTGGTAGTTGCTCGGCTATAATAAGCATTTGGCTTCATTTTATCCGCACCTTTTGCAGCAATACTCCGGCAAAGCAACGGCGCTGGCATCCGTATGTATTTCATGATCAACATCTAGGCGGTAGATGACGACAACAGGATTCGATATCAAGCATTTTTGTAACTCGGCAAAAGCATCTTGCTGTGGCAGTTCCCACCTAAATTTCTGGTCTTTGCGCAATAGGGTACGCAAGGGCTCCGAAATAATGGCATATCTAGCAAAAAATTTCCTGAAGTATCCGCTGAGGCCTAAAAACTGCCGTACTTCGGTAACATTGCTCGGCGTCGGGAACAATAAAATGGCATTCATCTTAATCTCTCCAGGACTGATGCCGTCTGCGTGTATCCGATGGCCCAGGAATATAATAGATTGCTTATACAATTCATATCTATTCAGATTTAGGGTTAATCCGCACTCCTGCCATACCTGGAGGATTCGCTCAAGCCTCTCATACATCTCGTCAAACGTCTGATTACCAATTAAGATGTCTTCCATCGCTTCTGCAACTCTGCCATGAGTCGATTGAAAAAAGCAGGTGCAGTCTTTAGCCCAAACGGCAGTCGCTTGAACTCATATAGTCCATCCGTGGTGATGAACGCAGTAAACTTTCTACTTTGCGGTGCTATTTCAATCTGATTAAACGATTCAAATTGAATCATTTCAGTAATTAAATCGCTTTGCATTCTGCAGATGCTCCTCGATATTTGGTACTGGGAAATTTTACTTCTTAATTAGATTGTTCAGGCGGGGACAATCAACACAGAGTCGATCACTACCGTTTGTCATCTTGAAGCCCACGGGCGTTAAGACACTAAATTTTGTGCCATAAGGCCTTGTCACTTTTTTGTGGTCGTTATAACACTAAGGCCCTAAACGATTGCCGTCTTATTTTCGGATTATTGAATGAATTTGCAGCTTCTCCACATTTTTGGCATTCTTCGTAAAAGATTTCGCGAACTCCTTTTCCTTGTAGGGTTTTCTCCTCACATTGGCCTTTCACATTATTGATCAATTTTAGCTGTTTTATTAGTTCTTGGTTAGAGGCATGATTGTGGTTGCACTCGAAACTCATTTGAGGGCACACGCCAATATTGGACAAAGCCACTGAAACACCACAGTCTTTTATATAACAAATATAACGCGAACTATTTTTTGATACTCTCTTTATTTTAAATATTTGTTGCTGTGTTTGTTCACTTGTAGAAATATGCATAATTAATAGTTAATAGTACCCGTCGGCATAACATAGTGACACCGTGACACAGTGTTCTATTTAACATGTAATATAATACCTCACGACAACACACTAGCCACTGCAGTGAGTTCAGCTGACAATGCACTCTCTCCGCAGAGGGCGAAGACAGCGGTGCAATTGCTGACCATCGCAATGTCGCAATTGCCCACCAGACACTAAAATTATCCATAATACACAAACAAATATTTTTACAGACTCAGCACTTTTGTACCTTTTGTTACCTATAAATAAGAATCAATTTTATCAATAAAGTCAGTACCAGAAACAGTACCAGAACTGCCTGTCTCATCTTCCATCGCAATCATCAGAGTCTGTCGCCGTGTCTTCAGACCCTCTCTTGCGCACCGTAGAATGCCCACTCCGCAGTCCAACTGGTTCAAGTTCTAGTTGCGACGACCAAACCGTAGACGGTTTATGTACCGTATGAAACCCAGCTTCCTACACACACACACATTAACATTTGGTGACCCCGACCTTGGTCATCCTTTCAAACTGTCAGACAAGCTACAGTGAAAGGATTCGATCTGGACATCAGATTGAAGCAGTCAACAAGACATCTTCAATAAAAATTTGGCATCAGGCCATACACTTACTTACATCTCCTACCAATGAGTATCACTTTGGCAAATCTGACATATTCAGGTTATCAGCCAACAGAAAGACAGCTATAGAATTCGATTACCACCGAGGCAATCAATTTTTGTTGTTTCGGGCGTTCCATAGATTGGAAACAGCACAAATTCCTCCATCAACACATCACCTGTACTATCACTTTTCTGGCCGACAACGGTTGCGATTCGGAGCGTATCCAGCTGCAAGCAAATAAAACACTTCCAACGGGTCAATAGTGATAAGTACAAACAGAATGGTACAAATAGAATGGATACACAAATGGTGGCAGATGCTGCCGCTACAATGGCAATGGATGTGCAGCAAGAGATTGGTGAGGAAATATCGAGGTGCATTCGGAACTTTAAAAAAGATTCCCAAGAACGAAAGCAAACGGCCTCTTATTTTCAAGCCAAAATATCAGCACTCGAAAATGCGTGGAATCGCTTCAACAAAAACGGCTCCAAACTTCGCGATACAGACAAAACGGATGAATACGTAATATTTCGTGAAGACTTAAGTACAACATGTAAGCAATACATTACGATTTTTACCGAATGCATTGATAAGCTATCGCAGAAAAGCATGAGAAACTTCCAGTAGGTCCCAAAGAAAGCGATTTGATCCAGCAGTCCTCGAATGATTACAGCAAATTGCTTTCACTATGTCGCCGACAAAAGGCCATAGTAGAGTCCGTTAAAAGCAATCTGAAACAACTTTCACAGGCGCAAGGACGCACATCAAGTGATTTGATAAAATCACTATGGACTCAAGCACAGGAAGTCCAATTCACAATTCATGAGGAATACGAGGACCCAGTGGAAGGAGGATATGACATGGAATCCAACCTAACACTAAAAAGTAAGGTCAAAAGAGCATTGGCAAAATAAGCCACCCCAAACACGGATAACGTGCAGCTTCCACGCTTCAGCATCCAAAAGTTTGATGGGGATCTATTAAAATGGACCCAGTTCTTCGATCTGTTCTCATGCATGGTTCATGAAACCCACATGCCTACGGTGAAAAAGATGTGGTATCTTAAAACCACCGTTACCGGCGAGGCAGAAAGATTGATTCGACATATCGATCTAAAGGAAGATAATTATGAAGCCGCTTGGGAAATACTGGTTGACGCATACAACAATCCCAGAGATGTTTGGAATACAGTACTGAACCTCTTCCTCAATCATCAAACAATTAATGACGATCCCAAGTCATTAAAAGGGTTGTACATAACAACCATAGAATCCCTTGCATCACTAAAGGGATCGGGCATCAATATATCTACATGGGATCCAATATTGATTGCCATTATCAGAAACAAACTGGATGTTACAAATAAGGCCTTGTATGAGCAATCGCTGGATACGACGCTTCAGTTCTTGGAGCAAAGAATTCGAGTTCTAGGAACTAGTAAGAAGCCACCAGCATCAAGGAGAGAGCCAAAAGGCACGACATGTGCATCAGCAAACAAAGGGAGAGCGCGAGCACCCTTATGCACATTCTGCAAGAAAGCAAGCCATTGGCTCTACGGATGCGAAGAATTTCGATGCAAATCTCCATCAGAACGACTAAATTGGGTACAAAAACAAAAAATGTGCGTTAATTGCTTTAGAACAAATCACAAAACAAACGCATGCCCAGGTCGAAACTGCTTCAATTGTGACAAGAAGCACAACACGATGCTACATTTGGAAACAGCATCGGGCGCAGCTACAGAATCAAGAGGCCCGACGGTTGGTGCAGCAAGTAACAATAGTTACAATCTACTGGCCACAGCAAAGGTGGTAGTGGAAGCCAAAAACGGGCAGTTTGCTAACTTCAGAGCACTGCTAGATTCAGGATCACAGATAAGCTTGATCTCTGAACGAATGACATTAATGTTGTCACTCAAACTAAAAGACACAACATTACGGATCGAAGGAATTGGAGGTCAATCAAAGACCAGCAGAGCACGAGTAAATGTGCTCATGAAATCCCTTCACAATGGTTTTACGCAAAGAATTGAAGCTTTCGTATTACCACAGATAATAGCTGATCAACCAGCTCAGGCACTCGATACAGAGAGCTTAAACGTACCAAGCAAGATCTCACTGGCAGATCCAAACTTCCATAAGCCAGGCAAAATCGACATGCTAATCGGAGCCGAGCATTACTACTCGTTGCTGCTACCAGATCAACAGCAGCTAAGGACAGGAGGCCCGTTGCTACAAAACACGAAACTGGGATGGATTGTGGCAGGAAAAGTCAAATCTGCCCACAGTTCCTCACCCATTTGTGCAACGCTAGTAAACGAGCTCATGGAAAGATTCTGGACTCTGGACAATCTAGAGACGGAAGACAAACCACGCACTCCAGTGGAAGCACGGTGCGAAGCTCATTTTATAGAAAATCCTCAGACAGCTTCAGACGGCCGGTTTATTGTAAAGCTCCCATTTTTCGAACACCCTTCAGCCCTGGGGGAGTCGTTGGAAACCGCAACAAAAAGATTCCTAGCGTTGGAGCGGCGAAGCTCAACAGAAACTTGGAAGAGTTATGTGGACTTCATGGAAGAGTATGAAGACTGTGCCAGCATCAAAGGTTCCCAAAAAGCACTACTTCATTCCACATCATTCAAAAACCTTTCGTATCTTTCGTAGTGATCAGACGTGTTTTTGTTTTGCGCTCCGCATTTTTTCCTTTTGTTTTGAATAAACAGCCGGTGTTTTCCTAACTAAATTCTAAATTTACTTCCTAACCAGACAACAATCTGGAAACCTATTCTATTACGCGAGTGCATGCCTTTTGATTTGTGTTAAACATTATTTAACTTTTTATTTTTCGGCGTCGGCTTGTGCTTGTGCTGTGTTTGTGTTGTTGCAGTGAGTGAGTACGCATTACATTGCATTGCAGTCCGCTCTCGTCTGGTAGCTTTTGTTGTTTTATCACTCTCTCGCTATCACCTCAACTTCAATAACTGTTCTTTCTCTCTCGCTCTTTAAACTTTCTGAGCAATAGCGCTCTCTGCTTAGTAGCTCTCGCTATAACCGCTCTCCACTCTGCTCTCTTTTTTTTACCAATTCCGCTTTGAGCGTTGTCTGGCACATTGGTCTGATACCAATTTGTTTTGCAAACAATAGTATATATATAAATAAATAATAAAATAAAATGGAATACGCTGTGGTCTGTGCCAAAAAAAGCTGTAAGAAGCAGATCACCCACGATCAGCCGAATGTCCCCTGCTGGCTCTGCGACAGCGTAGTGCACGCAAAATGCGCTGGATTTTCTGGCCTCGTGAGTGATGCTATAGCCAAACGTAATGGCTTGCATTACAGTTGCGAGGCATGCCGTGCGGTGGAGAAAGACATGGTGGCTTTCATGAGGCAGACGCGGAGTGGCTTTAAGGAGCTGACCGTTGGTTTTAAAAACCAATACGATCGGCTCCTAGCCATGGAGGCTCAGTTTAGCGGTTTAAAACTGCTGAATGAGTCTCCGAGGCGCAAAAAGGTCACTCAGCCGTGCGCCGCCGAAAAACTGACTCCGACCACTCCAAGTGTGCAGCAGTTGATCTCGTTTGCCACTCCAAGGGCAACGACAGCTGCTGGCGACGCAGATTCGGTAGCCGAATTCATCGCCTCGGAGAATGTGCAGCCAAGTACGTCTGCAGCGTCCGTGTCCGTGGTGTCCGCAAGTTCGCTAGTTGTCCCGTCTATACCGATCCCACCAGTAAATAGACGTTCCGGACCTCCGGATATTGCCACCACAGGTACTAGGCCTGTGGTGACTAAACAACTGGTGGGAGTCCCACCAAAACGACAAGTTTTTGTTTCACGGCTGGCCCCTGACCTCACATCTAATGATGTAATTGCTTTTATTCAAAGCAAAATAAAAGCCGTGGGTTTAAAGGTGGAGAAATTTAACTTCTCTTATGCCAGGGAGATAGCCTCGTTTAAGATAAGCATCTCCCCAACTCAATTTGACACCATTTGCGCCGCCAAATTTTGGCCGGAGCATTTGGTGGTGAAGGAGTTTAAGGCTAAGAAGAAGAATAGGCCCCCCATATCCCTTCCAAACCTTTCCAGTGTGCCACCCTCAACCTCAACCTCAACTTCCTCTTCCTCAACTTCCCGTCTTGCTTCCACTTTTCCAAAAAACTAACTTCTCTTTTAGTAACCTATCAGAATGTAAGAGGCTTGCGTAGTAAGCTCAGCATTCTTTTCCGGGATAGTGTTGCATTTGCTTTCCACGTTATTGTGTTTACTGAAACCTGGTTAAAGCCGGACATTCTTAGTTCCGAGGTTTTGGCAGGTCGGTACACAACTTTTAGAAAGGACCGTTCGTCTCGACGGGGAGGGGGGGTTCTAATTGCAGTGGACTCTTACTTCACGTCGGAACACTTCACAGTCCAAGTTCAACAGGAACTGGAATTCCTGTGTGTAAAACTGATTCTTCCCGCTTTCGCTATATTCATTACTTGCTCGTATATCCCACCTTCTTCGGATATTTCAATTTATGAGCAGCACTTGTCCGCTTTAACCGCTGTTTCTTCCTCGCTATCTGATAAAGATCGTATGATAGTTCTTGGTGACTTCAACTTGCCAGGAACTGTTTGGTCTTCGGTAAGCGAGTCTAGTATCCTAGTGCCCATGTCACGACATGACTTTGTTGACGGCTTGCTTGACCTATCCCTGTCTCAAGTCAACCATGTGAATAATTCCTTGGGTCGATTGCTTGATCTGTGCTTTGTATCGGATCCGACCATAGTGTTGTTAACCCGAGCCCTTCCGCTCACTATACCTGAAGACGCCTACCACCCTACTTTCGAGGTGTCGCTAGATATAGGACCAACTGTATTGGATCGGTCGAGTAGGCTGCCCGAACGTGTCCGCTGCTTTCGTAAAGCCGAGTTTGCGAAGCTTAATAACCTCATTAGGGATTTTGATTGGTCCGCTTTGTACTTGTGCACTGATATCATAAAAGGCACAAACATTTTTTACAATGCTCTTGGCACATTTTTCGATTCTTGTGTCCCGCTTTCTTGTCCGACTAGATCTGGAAAACCCCCTTGGTTTACCAAAGAGTTATCCAGTCTAAAAAACTTAAAATCAAGACTTTATAAAAAATTTCAAGAAGTGGGTTCTCCTACTTCTCACTCTCGCTATGTATTAGCTCGGTCAAACTTTTCAGTTCTTAATGCTCAATGCTATAAGAACTACCTATCTCGATGCAGGATACGTTTTTCTCAGGACCCTAAACAGTTTTACAGCTTCGTAAACAGTAAGCGTAGAACGTCCGCACACCCATCCTCGCTATCATTTTGTAATACGTCGGCAAATAATGATCAGGCAATTGCCGATCTTTTTGCCCAATTCTTCCAAACCACCTATTCTGAGGAAAGCTACTCTGGTCATTCGTACCCATACGGTTTACCGAGGTCGAACGCCATTTTCAGTCCCTTGTTAAATGAATGTTCCCTACTTCATGATCTTCGACTAGTTAAGCCGGTGTTTTCACCGGGTCCAGACGGGGTTCCAGGTTGTGTACTCAGGTACTGCGCCGAGGCTCTGTGTGGACCTTTG
This sequence comes from Drosophila miranda, assembly GCF_003369915.1. Lineage (NCBI taxonomy): Eukaryota > Metazoa > Arthropoda > Insecta > Diptera > Drosophilidae > Drosophila > Drosophila miranda. The sequence continues at coordinate 33,989,752 of NC_046674.1, forward strand.
CTTAAACTATTCACCCTATCCATTGATTCTTCTTGCTTCCCCCGATCTGGAAGGAATCGTTTATAATTCCTCTCCATAAAAAAGGTAGCAAGTCTGATGCAAAAAATTATAGAGGTATAGCAAAGTTATCCGCTATTCCTAAAATGTTTGAGAGGGTTTTAACTCCGCACTTGCAACATCTCTGCAAGTCACTTATATCTCCAACTCAGCATGGATTTATAAGGCGGCGATCAACCACCACGAACTTGTTAGAGTTTACCTCTTTCATTATTAAAGGCTTTCAAGGTAACTTACAGACGGATGTTATTTACACCGACTTTAGTAAAGCATTCGACTCTGTAAACCATTCCCTTTTAGCGCATAAACTTGACCTTTTAGGGTTTCCGCCCAACCTCCTGAGATGGATTTCTAGCTATCTTTGTTCTAGGTCTCAAAGAGTCCTCTTCAAAAACTCCCTCTCTTTCCCAGTAAAGGTTTCTTCGGGAGTACCACAAGGCAGCCATCTAGGCCCCTTACTCTTCACACTCTTTATTAATGACTTACCTTCAGTATTAACATACTCTCGAGTACTTATGTATGCGGATGATGTTAAACTCTGTGTCCAGTACAAGGACATTTCATTTCATTCTCGCTTGCAATCCGATCTCAATAACTTTCAGTCATGGTGTTGTGCAAACTTGTTACACCTTAATGCCTCGAAATGCAAAGTAATGACATTTCATCGTTCTAGCCCTTTGTTGGCTCCTTACACCCTATTTGGTGGTTCTCTTGAGAGAATTACCCTGGTGGATGATCTGGGTGTTATGTTAGACCCCAAGTTAAAGTTTTCCGAACACATTTCTACCATGGTAAATAAGGCCATGAGCGTGCTTGGGTTTATAAAGAGGTGGTCAAAGAAATTTGACGACCCCTATATAACAAAGACTCTCTATACCTCGCTTGTTCGTCCGATCTTAGAATACGGCTCCTGTGTATGGTGCCCTCAGTACAAAGTACACCAGGACCGTATAGAATCAGTACAGAAAAACTTTTTACTGTTTGCTCTGCGGGGCCTTAACTGGGATGCGGGTGTAAGACTCCCATCTTACTCTAGTAGACTACTATTAGTAAACCTCCCATCCTTAGTTAACCGTAGAAAAATGCTTGGTGTGATATTTATGCACAACTTGATCAGGGGTGACATAGACAGCCCTGATCTGTTGAGCCGCATAAACTTCACGATTCCTATTAGACTGACTAGAAATTTTATACCGTTGTTCCTTCCACTTTGTAGATCGAATTATTCCTTGCATGAACCGTTTAGGGTCTTATGCTCGGATTATAATTCCCTCTACCATATTATATCCACCACTAATTCTCTTCCTCTTATTAAATTATTAATCCTTACACACCTTTCTATTAATTAGTAACTGTAGTGGTATTTGTACTTTGATTGCATGCTTAGTTTCTTAGTAAGTTTAGTACTAATTTTCCTCGAATGTTAGTCTAATAGCTATCTTTCTTGCATGTTCGCGTTTGGTTCGGCTACGCACCGCGCGTCATGCGGCAGCGCCCCTCGGTCGGTTGGGCGGGAGGAGGGCTGCGTTTTGCCTGGGATCCGCGCGTAACAGCCTTCTGCTGGTGTCACACGGGCCACTTGACGGTGCTGTAACTGCATCGCCTCTTGAAAGATGCAGTCATTGCATGTCAACGTCCACAAAAGCATTGTGTACTCAAACCTGAGAGCACCACCAAAAAGCTTCGGGTAGTATTCGATGCCTCATGCAAATCAAAAAGCGGGAAATCTTTGAACGACATTCAGAGAAAACTTATGTCAATTCTGCTCCGATTTCGAATTCATAAGTACGCATTCACAGCGGACATAGAAAATGTGTACCAGCAAGTGTGGATGAATCCTAATGGATCAATTCCATCAGGTGATAGTCTGGAGAAACAATCCGTCCGAAGAGATCAGGTACTATCGCCTGAAAACAGTCACATATGGGACAACAGCTGCTCTGTTCCTAGCAACGAAATGTCTGGATCATTTGGCAACACAATACAAAGACAGACTACCAGTAGGATCATCAACATTAAAAACCAATTTCTACGTTGACGACTGTCTAACTGGACCAAACACTATTACAGAGGCAATTCATGTTCGACAAGAACTAAATAAGATATTGCTGCAGTCCTGATTCAAATTGCGCAAGTGGTGCTCTAACAATGAGAAACTTCTCCAAGGAATCCCCAAAGAGGATATTGTAAGCGATGTCAAACTAGGAGAGACACTAGAGCACTACAGCGTGAAAGCTCTGGGTCTCATCTGGATGCCAAAGAAGGATAAATTGTGTGGACGAACACAAAAAAGCCAGGCTACACGCATCACCAAACGGGTGGTGTGTTCCGAACTGGCCCAAATCTTTGACCCACTAAGACTCTTTGCACCGGTGGTAGCAAAGGCAAAAATCTTCGTGCAACAACTTTGGGAGCTCAAACTGGATTGGGATGACGAATTACCATTACAACACCAAATCGAATGGAAAAAATACCGGGAAGACTTACAGACATTGAACAAAATGTAAATTCCCCGGCATATCTACGATGGTAAAATTCGAGTTACCCAAGAACTCCATACTTTGGTAGATGCATCAGAACGAGCATATGGCGCAGCAGTATATGTACGCGCTACATACAAAAACAACCAAGTATCAGTAAGACTGCTCTGTTCCAAATCACGTGTGGCGCCGACAGCTAAACAATCACTACCACGGTTAGAACTGTGTGCTGCAATCCTCGGTTCCGAACTCACAAACCGAGTCCGACAGAATCTGCACATGGACATTAACACGGTTCCAGAATACTTTTGGAGTGATTTCACCGTTATGCTATCCTGGATAAACGCATCATCATCAACATAATATACCTTTGTGGCAAATCGAATAGCCAAAATCCAGGCATTAACAACGCAGCCGATGTCTTGTCGAGAGGGATCGCAGCAAGCAGACTGGCAAATCACAATCTGTGGCTATATGGACCATTATTCCTGCACGGATCTCGGACAAATGGTCGAAGGCACCCACCATAGAACCCAGCAATCTTGAGAGAAAGGCTAAGCATGTAAGCATGCCAATCACACCTAGCGCACTTGGGGACGAATCATATACATGCAGACATAGCAACTCGTTTCACAAAATGCAACGCATTGTGGCATATATGTTATGCTTCTGCTACAAAACCAACAGAGCGCACACCACGACGCTCTGCGCAGAAGAACTGTTTCATGCCCGCGCTATAATCCTGCGAACCATACAACAAGTCGAGTTTACAGCAGAGTTAAAACAGTTTCAACGCTATAAGACTTTGGATAGAAAGAGCTCGATCATATCGTTATCTCCCTTCCTAGGAGACGATAAGCTCATCCGAGTTGGTGGTAGACTTGAAGAAGCTCTACTGCCATACAACGCAAAACACACAGTTTTGCTGCCATACAATGACCCAATCGTCACAATGATCTTACGGGAACTACATGAGGAGAACAAGCATTGTGGTGCTCAAGCATTAAGGGCAATTGCAAGACAACAATATTGGATCATCAATGACAAGACAATGGCTAGAAGCATCATTCACAGCTGTGTTAGATGCACCAAGGCTAGACCAAAGCTAATGCACCAAATCATGGGCAATCTCCCAGCACAACGAGTCACACAAGCACGCCCGTTTCTTAATGCAGGCGTTGACTACTGTGGACCAATCTCGATCCACCAGAAGATCCGAGACAAAAGACCAGATAAGGCCTACATCGCCGTGTTCTGCTGCTTTTCCACAAAGGCAGTGCACCTCGAGCTGGTAAGCGACCTGACCACAGATGCATTCTTGGCCGCCCTGCGTCGATTCTTAAGTAGACGTGGGAAGTGCCAAACTATTCATTGCAACAATGCAACAAACTTTGTGGGTGCAAACAACCAGCTTAAAAAACTAGAAGAATATATATTCAGTTCAAATGCAAGTGCTCTGATCACGAATCACTGCAACAAAAAACAAGTTGATTTTAAATTCATTCCTCCCAGGGCTCCATCGTTTGGCGGCCTCTGGGAAGCGGCGGTAAAATCAGCAAAAAAGCTGTTGATAACAACCACCAACATAGCCTCATTGACATTTGAAGAACTAAACACAGTGATAATCAGATTGAAGCGATTCTCATTTCTCGACCCATTACTCCAATGTCAAATGACCCCACTGATAAAACAGCACTCACCCCAGGACACTTGGTGAACCATTGACAAAACCACCTGACGTCAATGTTGATCATCAAGGAAAAACATTGGTAAAGCGCTGGGAATTGGTATCGCGCCTAAAGCAGTCATTCTGAAAACAATGGTCTACGGAATACCTCCAAGAATTGCAAGCAATTGCATTGCAAACGTACCTTAAGGATTATTAGTTTTGGTTAAGGAAGATAATGGAGGGAATGTTGTTTATTCAGTTGGTATAGATATTATATATGTATATAATACATAAATTCATAGTTGGTTTCGTTCCTGGGGAACGAACTCCTAAAAAGTGGGCTGAAATTGGAAGTCCGGATTCAAAAACTTGAATTTGGCGGCATCCAGGAGTAAACGGTTGTGCTCAATTTGGTTGCGGGAGCGCAGCTCCTGGCTTATATCGGTCATTGTGCGTTCAAGTCGCTGCAGAATATCTCTAGGTGGTCCATCCATGTAATGTGCCACTGAGGGAGCCATTTGAACATCTTCCAGGGAATACGATTTGCTGGATAAGCTGGATATGCCGTCGCTTTGCGAGGATGCCATAGAAGCTGTGGTCAGATCAATGGCTACCGGCTGTTCCGTACGGATGGGCGATGGTGAATTGCTTGGTTGCTCCTCCTTAACGTCGTGGCGCAAGGGCAAGACCTGCGGCACAGCAGCCACGGGAGTAAGTTGGCTTTAGTTGGCCATCAGGGTCTCCACCGTGCTGGGGTGGAGATTTGGAAGGGTGCGAACATGTTGGATTATTAACCCAATGTTTTTCGAATTATCTGTACAGTTGGGCATCTTCGACGCGTCCAGGTTCACGTGATTTTGGTTGTGATCTAAGGGCGAATAGCCGCTCACGGAAGGAGAGGGTGTTTTTGTGCTCGTCTCCTCCTTCTGTTCGCTATGCTCTTGCTGGTGGCGCTGGAACACCGTTTTAATTTTCAGCTCGTGTGTTTTGTTTGCCGTCGGCGCAGAAGACGCTATAGCAGGTGCAGCCGGCGCAGACGCCGCCGCAGCAGGTCCTCTTGTTATAGGCTTGCACGACGATGTTGAAGCTCTCTTTCTACGGGGTTTCTCATTTCCCCGATACTTCATAATGCGATCACGGCGTTCCTCCAGGGCAGCCACCTTCATTTCGTGCAATTTGCCCAACAAAGATGCGTGCCGACGCTTGATGTGCATATGAAAGTTTCCCGTGGAACGCACGCTGCCGCGATAAACCCGACCCGGCGGACAATTACAGCACTTGACCACCACATTATCTCCGATCTGGCTTTCAATGCTGTACAGCTCTCCATTTAATATGTAAGGAACGTGTTGATGCTGCTCCAAATCCACCTCAGACCCAACCTCAGAATTAGTACTGTCCGAAGACATTATTCCAGATATAGTTCAGCAGCGACAAATCTGTCAAAACCTTCCAGTAATGATATGGCCAATGGGTCGCATTGGAATATTCTATGAGAAGCTTGGAACATCAAGAAGAGCAACTTCTGAGTGGATCATGATCGTATACTATGACTTGGACCCATATTGGAAGGATATGCAACTAATGTCTGCTGGAATGTCCGAGTTACGATACATGTGCCCTGAACTAAAAAATATTCCGGCATGTAACTCCATAGTTCAACACTTTCAACATGTGTATAACGAGCTACAAACAGGAAGGAACTCTCGAAAACGCAGATCGCCGCTGGATATCATAATAAATGCAACAAGCAGTCTTTTTCGTGTTCTCGACGCAAAATACGCTGAGGAGATGACTCAAGTAATTGAGAAAGTGAAAACCAATGAAGACTTTCTACTACATCTACTCCAAAACCAAACATCAATTGTCGACGCGACAATAAACGTAGTCAGAAAGAACAAAGTATCAACTGATAATCGCCAAAAAAATTTGGAACAGCATATGGCTACTCTCAACCGAGAAAGAGGGTCATATCGCAGCGATCATCTGACTCAAGCGCACTTAGGAAAATATCACAATTAACCCTGTTCACAACAAGTCTCCAACGAATTCAGTCCGACATATCTGATGTCCTAATCGCTATTCATCATCGGAGAATAAGCCTCACGCTGGTGTCTGCCGAGCAACTAAGAGACCAACTAGACCAGATACGGGATCATTTGCCACAAGAGCAAATGCTGCCGGTCACAACGAAAGAAGTGATTCAACTATACAGAATCATGCGAGCCGAAGGAACCCCGACTGCAAAACACGTCTTCTTCAAGGTGACGCTACCTCTGGTCTTAACAGTTCAGCTCGAAGCCTTCAGCATCATACCAATTCCGTTTTGGGATTCAACAAGCTGGAGTCTATTTGACCTCAAAACCACCATAGTAACTGTGAATATCCACCGAGACCAGTTCATGGGCACTACCCAAGAGGAATTCCGACGTTGTCTTAAAGTACACAACGAGGAGTTCATCTGCTTTGACCATCAGACGATCTTCAATGTGGACAATCGCTGTGAGTTTCAATTGTTTAACAATAAAACAGATACACGGTGTCAGGTAACACACACAATGGCTGACATGGTGTGGCTAAAAACTCAGCATCCAAATAAATGGATCTTCGCAGCGCATTCCACAACTAAACTTCAAGCAGTATGCAACGGAGTTCCGTCAACCATAACACTGGAAGGAACTGGTCTACTCTCCATGTCCCCTGGATGCACTGCATCAGCACCTTCAGCACCACAATCAGCGAAATAAAGTCGACATACACTCGGTTAGGTAACGTGAGCCCACCGAAGACATCACCCTCGCCACCAATATGGCAACTGAAGAATCAGATATCAGACTATCTTCAAGAACTTGATGATCTACGCCAGCAACTATCAGCCATCAATCATCACGAGCTGCCACACCATCTCACCACCGTGCAGCCCTAGCAGTATCAATTCTATTGATCATTGCCTACATTTTACAACTATGGAAACCAAGGCCATCAAATCCCGATCCAGCCGTTTCATCACCCCCTATCCCCCTTGCACGCCGATTTGCCGTCGACTTGAACGATGGTTGAACACCGTTTCAACGGCCGGGAGAATGATCAGTTGCAGAAATATGCATTATTAATAATACCCGTCGGCATAACACAGTGACACCGTGACACAGTGTTCTATTTAACATGTAATATAATACCTCACGACAACACACTAGCCACTGCAGTGAGTTCTGCTGACAATGCACTCTCTCCGCAGAGGGCGAGACAGCGGTGAAATTGCTGACCATCGCAATGTCGCAATTGCCCACCAGACACTAAAATTATCCATAATACACACACAAATATTTTTACAGACTCAGCACTTTAGTACCTTTTGTTACCTATAAATAAGAGTCAATTTTATCAATAAAGTCAGTATCAGAAACAGTACCAGAACTGCCTGTCACTCATCCTCCATCGCAATCATCAGAGGCTGTCGCCGTGTCTTCAGACCCTCCCTTGCGCACCGGCCACTCCGCAGTCCAACTGGTTCAAGTTCTAGGTGCGACGACCAAACTGTAGACGGTTTATGTACCGTATGCAACCCAACTTCCTACACACACACATTAACAGTGTTGTTAAAAGCAACAACTTCGAATTTTCCCGAAACCCAGTAACAATCCTGTATTCACAAGAAGCTTTCGTTATGCGTGCACTTTGTTCGAAGATCAATGAACAACGAATTAGAAGATCATTGTGCCGAAAAATGTAAAATGCGATAACAAACGAGATAACACAATAAAGGGACCTTTTTTTAAGCTGTACTTTTATTGATTCTTGATGCACTAATTTTTGTGTCACTTTATGACGTAGCACTCGTGGGCGTGAACACTCAAAATTTCACGAAAATCGGTAGAGCCATTTCGGAGGAGTTTGGCAACAAAGACCTCCCAAAAAAAGGACATAGGTACCCAAAGAGTGGTCTGATCGGGATAAAAAATAGATGTTGGACGATGTCACACCTAACCGATAACCACACAAAATCTAGCCAAGAGAATTTTATATACTAGAAATATAAAAAAGGGTGGGTATGGGGAAATAAGGCCCAACCATAGCCGACGCGAAAAGAAACGTACCGGCCATGAAAGAGTAGCGCGGCGAAACGACCAAGGAAAAGAGCGGGATAACGGGACCGGGCAATAGAGCGGGAGCAGCGAATGGAGAGCACAAGTACCGTACGGCGGAACGGCGAGAAGTGCAACGAAGGCATGGCAGCTTCAGAAAATGGTGCCATCGATCATTTGGAGGCAGCAGAACCAACCGATGCTGCCGAGATTTCTTGAGGAGCAAGCAGCCGGCGTGCAGGAGGGCCACCGCCAGCAACGGGAGGAGCCCTTGCGTGATGTGCTGTGGACTCGAAGGAGCGAGTCGCCGGAGCTGGAAATCAAGGCATCAACATTTGGGACCCCAGAGCCGGCCACCCGAGACACGTAGTCGTCACCGGGAACACCGCAGAGCATGCGGACAATACAGATGTCGGCTGGGGGATGCGGGACGGAGGACTCCGATGACAGCGACGTGGTGCTGGTGTCGATACAGCCAGTACTGTCGCGGGAAAACCTGGAGGCACGGGTGGCGTTGGAGAAGAGGCAGGGTCAGGAGGCGAGGCGGGACGCGGCGTTGTTAGGAATGGTCATCCGATCGGTGGAGCGCTACCTGCGGGAGAGGGTACGAGAGGGTGCTGGGAATGCAGAGAAGCCATCACCGCAGCGGCCGGCATAAGAGCCGCCCCAGCCAGCGACGGAGTAGGCGCAGCAGCCGACGCAGCAACGCACGCCGCAGAACAACGCCGACGCAAACGCAGCCCAAGCCAAGTACGACGCTGCAGGCAGCGCAGTCTGGATGGGAGCCGAAGCAGAGTCGCCAGCAGCCAGCGCTACAGGAGCCCACGTCGACGCGCGCATAGCCAGAGCATTCAGCGGAGCTGGTGGCAGAGCCGTCGATACACAGTGGCGATTTCGACGAAAAGAGGTGGCAAAAGTCTGAGTTTTTTCTAGCGCTTTGGATACAATAAATACAATAATTTTCCATTTTCCGGCTATCACAGCTCTTAAATCCCATACAAAATCATATTTTGACCGTTTTTCGTGCGAGTTTGTGACAGGTAAATCGGTATAGATGCCAAACGGCTCCGAAGCGCAGAAAGGGCTTTTAGACTTAGGTAATAAATAGTTCAATGAACATACACAAAAAAATCTCGGAAAAATGTAGGGATATATTTTTGTAAAGTTAGTTACAAAATGAATCCATATGCTCAGGTACACTCATTATTAGAATTATTTTTCATTTCGCGCTACCTCTATTATGTTGTTGGTTATGAATGAATATGCACGCTAGTATTTCTACCTTTAACTGTCTTTTTGACTAGGTTTTGCATGCAAGAATTAGATATATGGAGTTCATTTTAAAATTTTCATATACCATTCCGCGAGGGGGAGAATCTTTTGACAACAGCACGCCAGCGAAGGAAATACAAAAGACTAGGAACAATATTATTCAAGAATTCAAAAATTCGTAGACAAACTATTAATAAAGGTGGACTGCCCTAAACAAGGATTTGGAAACACAAACGATGGCAACTCATCTCGGACATTACTTGAGAAAAACGAAATTAGGTTAGGTTAGGTAGAGGCGGCTGCCAAGCTCGCTCGGAGCCCGGCACACATAGGCCGGTTTCGGCCCGTTGTGATACCGCTTGGGATACCCTCCCTGCAGTGAGATTTCATGTCAACAGTTGTCGCATCCAGATGCTCTTATAAAGTTTGCGATCTTTCTGGGACATAGCGTGGACATCTCCGAGATGTCGTTCAGAAAGGCGGAGCCCAAGTGATGCAGCCTCCTTCTGCTGAGAGCTGGACAGGAACAGATCAGGTGTTCCACTGTCTCCTCCTCGTCCTCGTCTCTGCAGCTGCGGCAGAAATCATTGTATGGGGCACCCAGACTGCTTGCGTGGGTGCCCACTAGCCAGTGTCCTGTGAGGGAACCTATGACTGCGCTGCACCTTTCCCTGCCTAGTTTGCAGAGCTCTGCGGTGCGCTTCTTATCTATGATCGGCCATGTTTGCCGAGCTGTGCGACAACGTGGCCCTATTTGCCACTTGTTGTCTGTTAGTCGCATGTACTGCTCTTTTATGATGAGCTTGCAGATATCCTCCTTATCTTGGAGAAGGGGGGTCGTAGTACCAGATCTGGCCAGCTCGTCCGCTATGCAGTTGCCCTCGATGTCCCTGTGGCCCGGGACCCATATAGGTTAGGTTAGGTTCAGGCGGTAGCCTGGGGGAGTGATGAAACCCTCCCAAGCTCACTTGGACCTGTAGAAGGTCCGTTGTGGTGCCGCATGGGCGTGTGCCCCTTCCCAGTGCCTAAAAACCGTGGAGAAACAGGCTGTTGCAAATTAAGGGCAGTCCCATCCGGAGGCTTGGATGAATCTGGACAAGGTCCCCGGTTTGATTTCGGACAGGTCCGAAATGTCTGTGAGGAAAGCGGCCCCGAGAATACGAAGACGACGATTTCCAAGGGCCGGGCAGTGGCAGAAGAAGTGGGGGACCGATTCCTCCTCTTCCTCGTCGCGACAACTCCTGCAGAAGTCGTTATGAGGGATTGACAGTCTAGAGGCATGAGTGCCGATCTGCCAGTGTCCCGTAATGGCTCGAGTAACTGCAGAGCACTGTGCTCTGCTGAGCCTATACAGCTCGGCTGAGCGCTTCTTCGATCGATATGGCCATATCAATCTTGAGATTTTACAGGAAACGGTTTGCTGCCATCTCCTAATGGCATTTTGCTCGAACAATTCGTGCGTGAGGAGCCTGCACGTAGCCAGATGCATCGCTACCTGCTCCCTCTCCATAAGGAGAGGAATTGTAGTACCCTGCCCTGCTAGCTCGTCGGCGGCGTCGTTCCCCTCGATGTCCCTGTGGCCTGGGACCCATATAAGGAAAAGGTCTAACTGATCTGCGATTTCGTGCAGAGACCTGCGGCAGTCATTTACAGTCGCTGAGTTCGACGATATTGAGCCTAGAGCTTTAATAGCTGCTTGGCTGTCCGAGAAAACGCACACTAAGTGCGTGTCTAGAAGTAGTTTGGAGACGATGGAAATGGCCTCCTTGATGGCTACAACCTCCGCTTGGAACACACTGCAGTGGTCCGGGAGCCTGAAGCAATGACTGATGTTCAGCTCGCTGCAGTAGACTCCGGCTCCCACGCGGCCGTCTAACTTTGAGCCATCAGTGTAGAAGTGAACCGCATTTGCGGGTCCTGGTTCGCCCATCTCCCACTCCTCCCTAAGTGGGATTGATACCTGGAAAGGCGTCGAGAGGTGATCACTAGGGACACAATAATCTGTCCTCTCTGGTAATTGCGGGTGTCTCGTCAGGATTCCCGAGTGCCCAACCGCGGACGCTTTCCACAGTCTGGCTTCTCTCATTCTGAGTGCGGAAAGTGTTGCCACTTTCTTTCCCATGAGATCTATGGGGAGGAGGTCCAGCACAGTATCCAGGGCTTCACCTGGAGTAGTGCGTAGCCCGCCAGTTATGCATAGCTCTGCCATGCGTTGAACTCTGCTGAGTTTATTGAGGCATGTCCTCTTGTCTAAGGCTGGCCACCATACTACAGCTCCATAGAGCATGATCGGTCGTATGATGGTGGTGTAAAGCCACCGAACTATATAGGGGGTCATTCCCCATCTTAGTCCGATGGCTTTCCTGCAAGTATAGAGGGCTACTGTTGCCTTCTTTACTCTATCCTCTATGCTCAATTTCCAATCGAGCTTTCTGTCGAGGATTAGACCAAGATACTTGGCGTTGTTGCTGAAGATTAGCGCTTCCCCACATAGTCTTGGGGGAATCAGTGCCGGAACTTTGTACTTCCTAGTGAAGAGCACCAGTTCCGTTTTAGACGGGTTGACGCCTAGACCGCATTTGTCTGCCCATTTCGACATTTTCATGAGAGTGCTTGTCAGGCACTCACACAGCGTCTGCGGGAATTTACCCGAGAATGCTATAGCAACATCATCCGCATACGCCACCATGCGGCAGCCACCCCCCTCTATCTCCCGCAGCAGTTCGTTCACTGCCACGTTCCATAGGAGGGGCGAGAGGACTCCGCCCTGCGGGGTGCCTCTACTGACAAATCTGGTGGACGTTGACGTCCCCAGTGATGCCTCAACCGTCCTGCATTGTAGCATCTGATCGATCAGGCTCACCGTCCGGGAGTCAACCGCCAGGTCCGTCAGTGCACCCGTGATGGCGGTCGGGAGGATGTTATTAAAGGCGCCTTCTATGTCGAGGAAGGCTACCAGGGTGTACTCCTTACAGTTGAGGGACGCTTCTATGATCGATGTGATCGTGTGTAGGGCCGTTTCGGTGGATCTTCCTTTCCGATAGGCATGCTGGGAGTCTGAGAATAGACTAGGCGGAATATTTACCGTGAGATGCATCCCCAAAAGCCGTTCCATCGTCTTCAGAAGGAAGGACGATAGACTTATGGGTCTGAAATCTTTGGGGGCAGTGTGCGAGGGCTTGCCTGCCTTGGGGATGAAGACGACTTTGGTGTGAAGCCAGGTTTCCGGGATATATCCATGGGAGAAGATTCCCTCGTTTTGTCTTTTCTTCTCATATGTCCGTAATGGGACATTTGATAGCTGATCGTCAGAAGAGCTGGTCTCGGAATACGCCATAAAAGCTGGCTTGAGCCTGTCGTTTGAAATAGCTGTCTCTTTTCCATTAATGCGGATAGTGAACACCCGGTCTGATGACTTGGATATAATCGGGTATGGTCCTGTGTACGGCGGCTCCAAGGGTTTTTTTACAGCATCAGTCCGGACAAAGACATGAGAACAATTGTGAATATCCTTAAGCAGGAAGAGTTTGCGCTTGATGTGATGCGAAGCTGGATTTGGCTTCACCACCTGCATTCTTCTCCTGAACTGGCCTGCAAAGTCGAGTGGTTCCGACGGCACATCCACTTCGTAAAAGTATTCGTTGGGAAGACGTAACGTACACCCATATAGCATCTCTGCTGCTGATGCCTTAATGTCCTCCTTGAAGCACGTGCGGAGGCCCAATGACGGTTGGAAGCAGCTTGATCCATGGTATATCCGGTTGGCACATCAAGGAGGCTTTCATGGACCTGTGCCAACGCTCGATCATGCCATTTGACTGGCTTCCCAGCATATTCGCCAGAGACTTAAAGAGTGCAGACTCGAATTGAGTACCTTGATCGGTTGTAATAGTCAATGGGCATCCAAAACGCGATATCCATCGCGACGATATTGCTTCACATATGGTCTCTGGAGTCATATCCTTCAGCGGCACAGCCTCCGGCCAGCAGGAAAAACGGTCAATCATTGTCAGACAATATCTGTATCCGTCAACCAAGGGCATCACAACAATGTCTAGATGTATGTGATCAAACCTGCCATCGGGGACGGTGATCTTTTCCGGAATCAGAGCGTTGTGTTTATGAATTTTGGCTGGTTGGCACGGAAGGCCAGCCGACCACTCCAGAACGTTCTTACGCATTGACGGCCAAACGGCCAAACGAAGCTTCCGTTATGCGTGCACTTTGTTCGAAGATCAATGACCAACGAATTAGAAGATCATTGTGCCGAAAAAATGTAAAATGCGATAACAAACGAGATAACACAATAAACTGAACTTTTTTTAAGCTGTACTTTTATTGATTCTTGATGCACTTTGTAAATTTTTAGAAATTTAGGGCATTATGACACTAATTTTTGTGTCACTTTATGACGTAGCACTCGTGGGCGTGAACACTCAAAATTTCACGAAAATCGGTAGAGCCATTTCGGAGGAGTTTGGCAACAAAGACCTCCCAAAAAAAGGACATAGGTACCCAAAGAGTGGTCTGATCGGGATAAAAAATAGATGTTGGACGATGTCACACCTAACCGATAAGCACACAAAATCTAGCCATTTCGGCGGAATTTAGCAAAAAAGCTTGTGACAAGAGAATTTTATATACTAGAAATATAAAAAAGGGTGGGTATGGGGAAATAAGGCCCAACCATAGCCGACGCGAAAAGAAACGTACCGGCCATGAAAGAGTAGCGCGGCGAAACGACCAAGGAAAAGAGCGGGATAACGGGACCGGGCAATAGAGCGGGAGCAGCGATGGAGAGCACAAGTACCGTACGGCGGAACGGCGAGAAGTGCAACGAAGGCATGGCAGCTTCAGAAAATGGTGCCATCGATCATTTGGAGGCAGCAGAACCAACCGATGCTGCCGAGATTTCTTGAGGAGCAAGCAGCCGGCGTGCAGGAGGGCCACCGCCAGCAACGGGAGGAGCCCTTGCGTGATGTGCTGTGGACTCGAAGGAGCGAGTCGCCGGAGCTGGAAATCATGGCGTCAACATATGGGACCCCAGAGCCGGCCACCCGAGACACGTAGTCGTCACCGGGAACACCACAGAGCACGCGGACAATACAGATGTCGGCTGGGGGATGCGGGACGGAGGACTCCGATGACAGCGACGTGGTGCTGGTGTCGATACAGCCAGTACTGTCGCGGGAAAACCTGGAGGCACGGGTGGCGTTGGAGAAGAGGCAGGGTCAGGAGGCGAGGCGGGACGCGGCGTTGTTAGGAATGGTCATCCGATCGGTGGAGCGCTACCTGCGGGAGAGGGTACGAGAGGGTGCTGGGAATGCAGAGAAGCCATCACCGCAGCGGCCGGCATAAGAGCCGCCCCAGCCAGCGACGGAGTAGGCGCAGCAGCCGACGCAGCAACGCACGCCGCAGAACAACGCCGACGCAAACGCAGCCCAAGCCAAGTACGACGCTGCAGGCAGCGCAGTCTGGATGGGAGCCGAAGCAGAGTCGCCAGCAGCCAGCGCTACAGGAGCCCACGTCGACGCGCGCGTAGCCAGAGCATTCAGCGGAGCTGGTGGCAGAGCCGTCGATACACAGTGGCGATTTCGACGAAAAGAGGTGGCAAAAGTCTGAGTTTTTTCTAGCGCTTTGGATACAATAAATACAATAATTTTCCATTTTCCGGCTATCACAGCTCTTAAATCCCATACAAAATCATATTTTGACCGTTTTTCGTGCGAGTTTGTGACAGGTAAATCGGTATAGATGCCAAACGGCTCCGAAGCGCAGAAAGGGCTTTTAGACTTAGGTAATAAATAGTTCAATGAACATATACAAAAAAATCTCGGAAAAATGTAGGGATATATTTTTGTAAAGTCCAGACAAAGTTGAAAAACTGCTCAAAAGTTAGGTACAAAATGAATCCATATGCTCAGGTACACTCATTATTAGAATTATTTTTCATTTCGCGCTACCTCTATTATGTTGTTGGTTATGAATGAATATGCACGCTAGTATTTCTACCTTTAACTGTCTTTTTGACCAGGTTTTGCATGCAAGAATTAGATATATGGAGTTCATTTTAAAATTTTCATATACCATTCCGCGAGGGGGAGAATCTTTTGACAACAGCACGCCAGCGAAGGAAATACAAAAGACTAGGAACAATATTATTCAAGAAAAATTCGTAGACAAACTATTAATAAAGGTGGACTGCCCTAAACAAGGATTTGGAAACACAAACGATGGCAACTCATCTCGGACATTACTTGAGAAAAACGAAATTAGGTTAGGTTAGGTAGAGGCGGCTGCCAAGCTCGCTCGGAGCCCGGCACACATAGGCCGGTTTCGGCCCGTTGTGATACCGCTTGGGATACCCTCCCTGCAGTGAGATTTCATGTCAACAGTTGTCGCATCCAGATGCTCTTATAAAGTTTGCGATCTTTCTGGGACATAGCGTGGACATCTCCGAGATGTCGTTCAGAAAGGCGGAGCCCAAGTGATGCAGCCTCCTTCTGCTGAGAGCTGGACAGGAACAGATCAGGTGTTCCACTGTCTCCTCCTCGTCCTCGTCTCTGCAGCTGCGGCAGAAATCATTGTATGGGGCACCCAGACTACTTGCGTGGGTGCCCACTAGCCAGTGTCCTGTGAGGGAACCTATGACTGCGCTGCACCTTTCCCTGCCTAGTTTGCAGAGCTCTGCGGTGCGCTTCTTATCTATGATTGGCCATGTTTGCCGAGCTGTGCGACAACGTGGCCCTATTTGCCACTTGTTGTCTGTTAGTCGCATGTACTGCTCTTTTATGATGAGCTTGCAGATATCCTCCTTATCTTGGAGAAGGGGGGTCGTAGTACCAGATCTGGCCAGCTCGTCCGCTATGCAGTTGCCCTCGATGTCCCTGTGGCCCGGGACCCATATAGGTTAGGTTAGGTTCAGGCGGTAGCCTGGGGGAGTGATGAAACCCTCCCAAGCTCACTTGGACCTGTAGAAGGTCCGTTGTGGTGCCGCATGGGCGCGGAAACAGGCTGTTGCAAATTAAGGGCAGTCCCATCCGGAGGCTTGGATGAATCTGGACAAGGTGCCCGGTTTGATTTCGGACAGGTCCGAAATGTCTGTGAGGAAAGCGGCCCCGAGAATACGAAGACGACGATTTACAAGGGCCGGGCAGTGGCAGAAGAAGTGGGGGACCGATTCCTCCTCTTCCTCGTCGCGACAACTCCTGCAGAAGTCGTTATGAGGGATTGACAGTCTAGAGGCATGAGTGCCGATCTGCCAGTGTCCCGTAATGGCTCGAGTAACTGCAGAGCACTGTGCTCTGCTGAGCCTATACAGCTCGGCTGAGCGCTTCTTCGATCGATATGGCCATATCAATCTTGAGATTTTACAGGAAACGGTTTGCTGCCATCTCCTATTGGCATTTTGCTCGAACAATTCGTGCGTGAGGAGCCTGCACGTAGCCAGAGGCATCGCTACCTGCTTCCTCTCCATAAGGAGAGGAATTGTAGTACCCTGCCTTGCTAGCTCGTCGGCGGCGTCGTTCCCCTCGATGTCCCTGTGGCCTGGGACCCATATAAGGAAAAGGTCTAACTGATCTGCGATCTCGTGCAGAGACCTGCGGCAGTCATTTACAGTCGCTGAGTTCGACGATATTGAGCCTAGAGCTTTAATAGCTGCTTGGCTGTCCGAGAAAACGCACACTAAGTGCGTGTCTAGAAGTAGTTTGGAGACGATGGAAATGGCCTCCTTGATGGCTACAACCTCCGCTTGGAACACACTGCAGTGGTCCGGGAGCCTGAAGCAATGACTGATGTTCAGCTCGCTGCAGTAGACTCCGGCTCCCACGCGGCCGTCTAACTTTGAGCCATCAGTGTAGAAGTGAACCGCATTTGCGGGTCCTGGTTCGCCCATCTCCCACTCCTCCCTAAGTGGGATTGATACCTGGAAAGGCGTCGAGAGGTGATCACTAGGGACACAATAATCTGTCCTCTCTGGTAATTGCGGGTGTCTCGTCAGGATTCCCGAGTGCCCAACCGCGGACGCTTTCCACAGTCTGGCTTCTCTCATTCTGAGTGCGGAAAGTGTTGCCACTTTCTTTCCCATGAGATCTATGGGGAGGAGGTCCAGCACAGTATCCAGGGCTTCCCCTGGAGTAGTGCGTAGCCCGCCAGTTATGCATAGCTCTGCCATGCGTTGAACTCTGCTGAGTTTATTGAGGCATGTCCTTTTGTCTAAGGCTGGCCACCATACTACAGCTCCATAGAGCATGATCGGTCGTATGATGGTGGTGTAAAGCCACCGAACTATATAGGGGGTCATTCCCCATCTTAGTCCGATGGCTTTCCTGCAAGTATAGAGGGCTACTGTTGCCTTCTTTACTCTATCCTCTATGCTCAATTTCCAATCGAGCTTTCTGTCGAGGATTAGACCAAGATACTTGGCGTTGTTGCTGAAGATTAGCGCTTCCCCACATAGTCTTGGGGGAATCAGTGCCGGAACTTTGTACTTCCTAGTGAAGAGCACCAGTTCCGTTTTAGACGGGTTGACGCCTAGACCGCATTTGTCTGCCCATTTTGACATCTTCATGAGAGTGCTTGTCAGGCACTCACACAGCGTCTGCGGGAATTTACCCGAGAATGCTATAGCAACATCGTCCGCATACGCCACCACGCGGCAGCCATCCCCCTCTATCTCCCGCAGCAGATCGTTCACTGCCACGTTCCATAGGAGGGGCGAGAGGACTCCGACCTGCGGGGTGCCTCTACTGACAAATCTGGTGGACGTTGACGTCCCCAGTGATGCCTCAACCGTCCTGCATTGTAGCATCTGATCGATCAGGCTCACCGTCCGGGAGTCAACCCCCAGGTCCGTCAGTGCACCCGTGATGGCGGTCGGGAGAATGTTATTAAAGGCGCCTTCTATGTCAAGGAAGGCTACCAGGGTGTACTCCTTACAGTTGAGGGACGCTTCTATGATCGATGTGATCGTGTGTAGGGCCGTTTCGGTGGATCTTCCTTTCCGATAGGCATGCTGGGAGTCTGAGAATAGACTAGGCGGAATATTTACCGTGAGATGCATCCCCAAAAGCCGTTCCATCGTCTTCAGAAGGACGGACGATAGACTTATGGGTCTGAAATCTTTTGGGGCAGTGTGCAAGGGCTTGCCTGCCTTGGGGATGAAGACGACTTTGGTGTGAAGCCAGGTTTCCGGGATATATCCATGGGAGAAGATTCCCTCGTTTTGTCTTTTCTTCTCATATGTCCGTAATGGGACATTTGATAGCTGATCGTCAGAAGAGCTGGTCTCGGAATACGCCATAAAAGCTGGCTTGAGCCTGTCGTTTGAAATAGCTGTCTCTTTTCCATTAATGCGGATAGTGAACACCCGGTCTGATGACTTGGATATAATCGGGTATGGTCCTGTGTACGGCGGCTCCAAGGGTTTTTTTACAGCATCAGTCCGGACAAAGACATGAGAAAAAAGGACAAAGACTCTTAAGCAGGAAGAGTTTGCGCTTGATATGATGCGAAGCTGGATTTGGCTTCACCACCTGCATTCTTCTCCTGAGCTGGCCTGCAAAGTCGAGTGGTTCCGACGGCACATCCACTTCGTAAAAGTATTCGTTGGGAAGACGTAACGTACACCCATATAGCATCTCTGCTGCTGATGCCTTAATGTCCTCCTTGAAGCACGTGCGGAGGCCCAATGACGGTTGGAAGCAGCTTGATCCATGGTTTATCCGGTTGGCACATCAAGGAGGCTTTCATGGACCTGTGCCAACGCTCGATCATGCCATTTGACTGGCTTCCCAGCATATTCGCCAGAGACTTAAAGAGTGCAGACTCGAATTGAGTACCTTGATCGGTTGTAATAGTCAATGGGCATCCAAAACGCGATATCCATCGCGACGATATTGCTTCACATATGGTCTCTGGAGTCATATCCTTCAGCGGCACAGCCTCCGGCCAGCAGGAAAAACGGTCAATCATTGTCAGACAATATCTGTATCCGTCAACCAAGGGCATCACAACAATGTCTAGATGTATGTGATCAAACCTGCCATCGGGGACGGTGATCTTTTCCGGAATCAGAGCGTTGTGCTTATGAATTTTGGCTGGTTGGCACGGAAGGCCAGCCGACCACTCCAGAACGTTCTTACGCATTGACGGCCAAACGGCCAAACGAAGCTTCCGTTATGCGTGCACTTTGTTCGAAGATCAATGACCAACGAATTAGAAGATCATTGTGCCGAAAAAATGTAAAATGCGATAACAAACGAGATAACACAATAAACTGAACTTTTTTTAAGCTGTACTTTTATTGATTCTTGATGCACTTTGTAAATTTTTAGAAATTTAGGGCATTATGACACTAATTTTTGTGTCACTTTATGACGTAGCACTCGTGGGCGTGAACACTCAAAATTTCACGAAAATCGGTAGAGCCATTTCGGAGGAGTTTGGCAACAAAGACCTCCCAAAAAAAGGACATAGGTACCCAAAGAGTGGTCTGATCGGGATAAAAAATAGATGTTGGACGATGTCACACCTAACCGATAAGCACACAAAATCTAGCCATTTCGGCGGAATTTAGCAAAAAAGCTTGTGACAAGAGAATTTTATATACTAGAAATATAAAAAAGGGTGGGTATGGGGAAATAAGGCCCAACCATAGCCGACGCGAAAAGAAACGTACCGGCCATGAAAGAGTAGCGCGGCGAAACGACCAAGGAAAAGAGCGGGATAACGGGACCGGGCAATAGAGCGGGAGCAGCGATGGAGAGCACAAGTACCGTACGGCGGAACGGCGAGAAGTGCAACGAAGGCATGGCAGCTTCAGAAAATGGTGCCATCGATCATTTGGAGGCAGCAGAACCAACCGATGCTGCCGAGATTTCTTGAGGAGCAAGCAGCCGGCGTGCAGGAGGGCCACCGCCAGCAACGGGAGGAGCCCTTGCGTG
Source organism: Drosophila miranda (assembly GCF_003369915.1). NCBI lineage: Eukaryota > Metazoa > Arthropoda > Insecta > Diptera > Drosophilidae > Drosophila > Drosophila miranda. The sequence goes on from NC_046674.1 coordinate 34,010,261, forward strand.
ATGTGCTGTGGACTCGAAGGAGCGAGTCGCCGGAGCTGGAAATCATGGCGTCAACATATGGGACCCCAGAGCCGGCCACCCGAGACACGTAGTCGTCACCGGGAACACCAAAGAGCACGCGGACAATACAGATGTCGGCTGGGGGATGCGGGACGGAGGACTCCGATGACAGCGACGTGGTGCTGGTGTCGATACAGCCAGTACTGTCGCGGGAAAACCTGGAGGCACGGGTGGCGTTGGAGAAGAGGCAGGGTCAGGAGGCGAGGCGGGACGCGGCGTTGTTAGGAATGGTCATCCGATCGGTGGAGCGCTACCTGCGGGAGAGGGTACGAGAGGGTGCTGGGAATGCAGAGAAGCCATCACCGCAGCGGCCGGCATAAGAGCCGCCCCAGCCAGCGACGGAGTAGGCGCAGCAGCCGACGCAGCAACGCACGCCGCAGAACAACGCCGACGCAAACGCAGCCCAAGCCAAGTACGACGCTGCAGGCAGCGCAGTCTGGATGGGAGTCGAAGCAGAGTCGCCAGCAGCCAGCGCTACAGGAGCCCACGTCGACGCGCGCGTAGCCAGAGCATTCAGCGGAGCTGGTGGCAGAGCCATCGATACACAGTGGCGATTTCGACGAAAAGAGGTGGCAAAAGTCTGAGTTTTTTCTAGCGCTTTGGATACAATAAATACAATAATTTTCCATTTTCCGGCTATCACAGCTCTTAAATCCCATACAAAATCATATTTTGACCGTTTTTCGTGCGAGTTTGTGACAGGTAAATCGGTATAGATGCCAAACGGCTCCGAAGCGCAGAAAGGGCTTTTAGACTTAGGTAATAAATAGTTCAATGAACATATACAAAAAAATCTCGGAAAAATGTAGGGATATATTTTTGTACAGTCCAGACAAAGTTGAAAAACTGCTCAAAAGTTAGGTACAAAATGAATCCATATGCTCAGGTACACTCATTATTAGAATTATTTTTCATTTCGCGCTACCTCTATTATGTTGTTGGTTATGAATGAATATGCACGCTAGTATTTCTACCTTTAACTGTCTTTTTGACCAGGTTTTGCATGCAAGAATTAGATATATGGAGTTCATTTTAAAATTTTCATATACCATTCCGCGAGGGGGAGAATCTTTTGACAACAGCACGCCAGCGAAGGAAATACAAAAGACTAGGAACAATATTATTCAAGAAAAATTCGTAGACAAACTATTAATAAAGGTGGACTGCCCTAAACAAGGATTTGGAAACACAAACGATGGCAACTCATCTCGGACATTACTTGAGAAAAACGAAATTAGGTTAGGTTAGGTAGAGGCGGCTGCCAAGCTCGCTCGGAGCCCGGCACACATAGGCCGGTTTCGGCCCGTTGTGATACCGCTTGGGATCATTCCCTCCCTGCAGTGAGATTTCATTTCAACAGTTGTCGCATCCAGATGCTCTTATAAAGTTTGCGATCTTTCTGGGACATAGCGTGGACATCTCCGAGATGTCGTTCAGAAAGGCGGAGCCCAAGTGATGCAGCCTCCTTCTGCTGAGAGCTGGACAGGAACAGATCAGGTGTTCCACTGTCTCCTCCTCGTCCTCGTCTCTGCAGCTGCGGCAGAAATCATTGTATGGGGCACCCAGACTGCTTGCGTGGGTGCCCACTAGCCAGTGTCCTGTGAGGGAACCTATGACTGCGCTGCACCTTTCCCTGCCTAGTTTGCAGAGCTCTGCGGTGCGCTTCTTATCTATGATCGGCCATGTTTGCCGAGCTGTGCGACAACGTGGCCCTATTTGCCACTTGTTGTCTGTTAGTCGCATGTACTGCTCTTTTATGATGAGCTTGCAGATATCCTCCTTATCTTGGAGAAGGGGAGTCGTAGTACCAGATCTGGCCAGCTCGTCCGCTATGCAGTTGCCCTCGATGTCCCTGTGGCCCGGGACCCATATAAGTCTGATAGCAAATTGCTGAGCCATCTCGTGAAGAGATCTGCGGCACTTCGCCATAGTAGCCGAGCTCGAGGAGATCGCGTTAAGTGATCTGATCGCAGCTTGGCTATCACTGTAGATGTTTAGATTGGTTGCCGTGGTGGTAACCGTGTGAAGGCAGTACAGAGCCTCCCTGATTGCTGTAACTTCCGCTTGGAAGACGCTACAGTGATCCGGAAGCCTGAAAGATTGCCTTATGTTTAGCTGTTCAGAGTAGATTCCTCCTCCAAACCTGCCATCCAGCTTTGAGCCATCCGTGAAGATGCTTATGGCCCCGTCTGGGCCGGGGAGTCCCTCGAGCCATTCGTCTCTATGAGGGATGATTGTGCTGAATGGAGTCTCCGTGTGCTCCCTTGGAACTTGATAGTCCGTTCTTGCTGGGACCATGTTGTTTTTATTTAGTATAGATGAGTGACCTATGTGTTGAGGTACCCTTCCACCTTACAGGTATTCCATGCTGTAGAGCCGGTTGGGCCAGGCCTTTGGGCCGCTGCCTTTCCGTGCTTGGGATTGCTCCCGGTTGGCATTTGGGGAGCACCACACTCATTTGTTTTTTTGGTTTTTATTTTTGTTGTTGTACATCTTGTTCCCACGAGATGCAGAGAAGGGGAAAGGTCATCCCGGGCAGAGATCTACGTTGCCCGGGTAAGGCATCATTAGAGCAGGGGGCTGCCAAGTCCCTGAGCCCTCCGTTAGCGACTGGGCTAGTTTTTATACCGGCCCCCAGCCAGGCTGACTCTCGGCACGGGTCGAGTAACACACTTAGTCCGGCCCGGTGTGAGGTGGGTGTGGGGGTTGGGATGTGGGTAGGTATCGTGTATGGATGGTAGTGTGTGAGCTACTTATTGAGGCGGCACCACAAGCGCATCGTCAGTGCTGCTACCTAGCTAACACCCGCTGGCTGTCCGGGACTGCTTATTTCGGTACTCTCCCGTGAGGGATTCCCGCTTATTCGCAGCTGACCTACCGAGGTGGGCCGTTCGCTACCCGCAACCCGCGACCCGTCCGGTGGCCTCGGCTAGGCCCCCTTTGAGCTACCTCACGAGCTACCTCACGAGCTCATCAGACCAGAAAAACGAAATTACTGCAGAAATAAATGGGGTGGATAATGACATCAAAAGCTAAGGTGTTTGGTGAATATGCCTCGAAGACTGCAGAGCTGATACTGGAAAAATATCCTGAAAAGAAGCTAACTCCCACGCTTCATAAAATTCTGGCACATGGTCAAATTTTAATTGAACATCAGAGCCCACCAATTAGAAAGATGTCAGAGGAAGCCCAGGAAACGAGAAACAAAGATTACAAAAACAGGAATATGAATACGTGCAAGACATCACGAATTAAGGAAAACCAAAACCTTTTCAACATGTTTGCAGCATCCATATATTTCATCCATTAGATATGTGAGATCACAAATTAAATGGGCAAGCAGTTATTCTTCAGAAATGATAAGTTTATTAGATATTCCTCCCACTAAACAGGAAGTAGAGGATTATTTTACAGAAATAAAAAAAACAACAATTTTTCAAAATAAAAAAAATTTTTTCCTTGTTTTAAATTTATTTAAATTAGGTTAAGTTGATAAATAAATAAAAAATAGTATATTATAGTAAAAACCAGCATTAAAAGTACTTTATCGATAAAAAAAATAAAATAAATAAAAATAGAGCATTTTACATAGCAAAATATGCATCGGCAACAAAGTTCAACTTTAACCCATTATTGTGAAGCTTTTAGACACAGTAGCATAATTTACTTAAGCAGACTATATTTTGAAAGATTTTTCTTTAAAATGCAGTTTTTTTCATGAAGATATTTTTTTTTGTTCAGAAGTTATTAATTTAGCTAGCTGAAACGCGGAAATCGCCACTGTGCGACGTCCCGGAAGCCCCTTCTCGGGAGCAAGTTCCACCCTCCAGAGCATGGGCAACAAAGGAAGGCAAGGAGTAACTCAAGCGGATGGACTATCGGCGAGGACGGCAGGCAGAGGCAGAGGCCCGGCTGAAAGCCCGACGGCAGCGCCGCCAGGAGTCCCGCCAGCGACGCGAGGAAGAACATTGCTGTCACGAAGAAGAGCGTCAACGGATGGAGGAGCAGAGGACAAGAGAGGTGGCCCGGCGGATGGAGGCCGTAATGCAAGAAGCCCGAGCAGTCCTGCGACGCCACGCAGATGCCGAGGCCCGCCGAGCAGTGGCGGAGGCAAGCGAGGCGCAGGAGACAGGCCAAGAGGAAGCACTGCCGCCGCCGCTGACGCTCACACGGGTGAAGGCATTGACGGAACTGACTGACAATGGGCCGGCACAGCGCCCACCGACGCCGCAACCACCGTGGAAGCAGACTGCTCAGCAGTAGCCGCCACAGCAGTAGCCACAGTCGGCGCAGCAGCAGCCAGAACAGCAGAGGCCAGAACCACAGCAGCCAACGCAGCAGCAGCCGGCAGGAGGAGCGAGAGCCGGAGCCACAGCCACAATGGCAGGGGCCCGAGAGAGCGGTGTGCGGGCCGTTCGTTTCGCAGAGCGTTCATACGGCGGTCAGGGAGCGGATGCTATGGCATCAGCAAACCATTCACATCACGTGGGCGTCGGGGCCGGCACTGCGGGAGGCAGGCGAGCGGAAGCTGTGGTAGAGGAGCCGATGAGCAGAAGTCGATGCAGCAGCAGAGGTCACAGCAGAAGCCGACGCAGCAGCGTCCGATGCGGGTCGACCGGTAACTGGGGAGCCCGCGCCTCCGTGCCAGGGTGAGCCCAGCGGGATGAAGGACCAGGAGGCGGAGCCGCCAAAAAGGGAGGAAGGAAGACAAACGCGGCCTGCGACGCCGGCAGTGGAGCCAGTGACGCTGGCGGCAGAGACGACGACGCGGGAGACGGAGCCAACGCTACGGAAGGTGGGCTTTGGGAACGCGGCCCCTGGGTCTGGCCCGCACCATCGAGCACTCAGGAGCGGCCGGGACTGGTACGGCAGGCATCGTGCCCCGAGCCCCGGGCGGAGGGGGGGCCCATAGCGGAGACCACACAAGAAAAAAGAAAAAAAAAATAATAAAATAATAAAAAATCGGCGACGGAAATAGCGCGTTGAGGTGGGGGACAGTCTGGCAGCAGAACCAGTCCCAGCCCCACTATCGGCTAGATCGTGTCGATAACCAACCATCGCTAGCCGCGCCGTCTCGTAAGCGTGGGAACCGATCGAGAGGAAGCGAACCGGCTCAGAATGGTCAGCCGACAGAGGGCACCAGAGGAGGGACAGTTTTGGCGCATTGGCCAATGTACGCTTGAGTTCTTATTATGAATCTTTATTAATTATTATTTAAACTACATTTATTGTGCTTAGCGTCGAAGTATGATCTCAAGATGCCAGACCGCTTGGCCAAGTCGCCGGTGTTGCCACACCAGCGAACGACTCTAAGATCAGTGTTGCTGAGGGGCTGCGATCCGGGCTGCCACAGTACTCCCCCTAGAAAAGTTACAAATCTTCAGTTTTGTCTTTTCTTCTCATATGTCCGTAATGGGACATTTGATAGCTGATCGTCAGAAGAGCTGGTCTCGGAATACGCCATAAAAGCTGGCTTGAGCCTGTCGTTTGAAATAGCTGTCTCTTTTCCATTAATGCGGATAGTGAACACCCGGTCTGATGACTTGGATATAATCGGGTATGGTCCTGTGTACGGCGGCTCCAAGGGTTTTTTTACAGCATCAGTCCGGACAAAGACATGAGAACAATTGTGAATATCCTTAAGCAGGAAGAGTTTGCGCTTGATGTGATGCGAAGCTGGATTTGGCTTCACCACCTGCATTCTTCTCCTGAACTGGCCTGCAAAGTCGAGTGGTTCCGACGGCACATCCACTTCGTAAAAGTATTCGTTGGGAAGACGTAACGTACACCCATATAGCATCTCTGCTGCTGATGCCTTAATGTCCTCCTTGAAGCACGTGCGGAGGCCCAATGACGGTTGGAAGCAGCTTGATCCATGGTATATCCGGTTGGCACATCAAGGAGGCTTTCATGGACCTGTGCCAACGCTCGATCATGCCATTTGACTGGCTTCCCAGCATATTCGCCAGAGACTTAAAAAGTGCAGACTCGAATTGAGTACCTTGATCGGTTGTAATAGTCAATGGGCATCCAAAACGCGATATCCATCGCGACGATATTGCTTCACATATGGTCTCTGGAGTCATATCCTTCAGCGGCACAGCCTCCGGCCAGCAGGAAAAACGGTCAATCATTGTCAGACAATATCTGTATCCGTCAACCAAGGGCATCACAACAATGTCTAGATGTATGTGATCAAACCTGCCCTCGGGGACGGTGATCTTTTCCGGAATCAGAGCGTTGTGCTTATGAATTTTGGCTCGTTGGCACGGAAGGCATTTCCTCGACCACTCCAGAACGTTCTTACGCATTGACGGCCAAACGGCCAAACGAAGCTTCCGTTATGCGTGCACTTTGTTCGAAGATCAATGACCAACGAATTAGAAGATCATTGTGCCGAAAAAATGTAAAATGCGATAACAAACGAGATAACACAATAAACTGAACTTTTTTTAAGCTGTACTTTTATTGATTCTTGATGCACTTTGTAAATTTTTAGAAATTTAGGGCATTATGACACTAATTTTTGTGTCACTTTATGACGTAGCACTCGTGGGCGTGAACACTCAAAATTTCACGAAAATCGGTAGAGCCATTTCGGAGGAGTTTGGCAACAAAGACCTCCCAAAAAAAGGACATAGGTACCCAAAGAGTGGTCTGATCGGGATAAAAAATAGATGTTGGACGATGTCACATCAACCGATAAGCACACAAAATCTAGCCATTTCGGCGGAATTTAGCAAAAAAGCTTGTGACAAGAAAATTTTATATACTAGAAATATAAAAAAGGGTGGGTATGGGGAAATAAGGCCCAACCATAGCCGACGCGAAAAGAAACGTACCGGCCATGAAAGAGTAGCGCGGCGAAACGACCAAGGAAAAGAGCGGGATAACGGGACCGGGCAATAGAGCGGGAGCAGCGATGGAGAGCACAAGTACCGTACGGCGGAACGGCGAGAAGTGCAACGAAGGCATGGCAGCTTCAGAAAATGGTGCCATCGATCATTTGGAGGCAGCAGAACCAACCGATGCTGCCGAGATTTCTTGAGGAGCAAGCAGCCGGCGTGCAGGATGGCGGTGGCCCGCAACGGGAGGAGCCCTTGCGTGATGTGCTGTGGACTCGAAGGAGCGAGTCGCCGAAGCTGGAAATCATGGCATCAACATTTGGGACCCCAGAGCCGGCCACCCGAGACACGTAGTCGTCACCGGGAACACCGCAGAGCACGCGGACAATACAGATGTCGGCTGGGGGATGCGGGACGGAGGACTCCGATGACAGCGACGTGGTGCTGGTGTCGATACAGCCAGTACTGTCGCGGGAAAACCTGGAGGCACGGGTGGCGTTGGAGAAGAGGCAGGGTCAGGAGGCGAGGCGGGACGCGGCGTTGTTAGGAATGGTCATCCGATCGGTGGAGCGCTACCTGCGGGAGAGGGTACGAGAGGGTGCTGGGAATGCAGAGAAGCCATCACCGCAGCGGCCGGCATAAGAGCCGCCCCAGCCAGCGACGGAGTAGGCGCAGCAACGCACGCCGCAGAACAACGCCGACGCAAACGCAGCCCAAGCCAAGTACGACGCTGCAGGCAGCGCAGTCTGGATGGGAGTCGAAGCAGAGTCGCCAGCAGCCAGCGCTACAGGAGCCCACGTCGACGCGCGCGTAGCCAGAGCATTCAGCGGAGCTGGTGGCAGAGCCATCGATACACAGTGGCGATTTCGACGAAAAGAGGTGGCAAAAGTCTGAGTTTTTTCTAGCGCTTTGGATACAATAAATACAATAATTTTCCATTTTCCGGCTATCACAGCTCTTAAATCCCATACAAAATCATATTTTGACCGTTTTTCGTGCGAGTTTGTGACAGGTAAATCGGTATAGATGCCAAACGGCTCCGAAGCGCAGAAAGGGCTTTTAGACTTAGGTAATAAATAGTTCAATGAACATATACAAAAAAAATCTCGGAAAAATGTAGGGATATATTTTTGTAAAGTCCAGACAAAGTTGAAATACTGCTCAAAAGTTAGGTACAAAATGAATCCATATGCTCAGGTACACTCATTATTAGAATTATTTTTCATTTCGCGCTACCTCTATTATGTTGTTGGTTATGAATGAATATGCACGCTAGTATTTCTACCTTTAACTGTCTTTTTGACCAGGTTTTGCATGGAAGAATTAGATATATGGAGTTCATTTTAAAATTTTCATATACCATTCCGCGAGGGGGAGAATCTTTTGACAACAGCACGCCAGCGAAGGAAATACAAAAGACTAGGAACAATATTATTCAAGAAAAATTCGTAGACAAACTATTAATAAAGGTGGACTGCCCTAAACAAGGATTTGGAAACACAAACGATGGCAACTCATCTCGGACATTACTTGAGAAAAACGAAATTAGGTTAGGTTAGGTAGAGGCGGCTGCCAAGCTCGCTCGGAGCCCGGCACACATAGGCCGGTTTCGGCCCGTTGTGATACCGCTTGGGATACCCTCCCTGCAGTGAGATTTCATGTCAACAGTTGTCGCATCCAGATGCTCTTATAAAGTTTGCGATCTTTCTGGGACATAGCGTGGACATCTCCGAGATGTCGTTCAGAAAGGCGGAGCCCAAGTGATGCAGCCTCCTTCTGCTGAGAGCTGGACAGGAACAGATCAGGTGTTCCACTGTCTCCTCCTCGTCCTCGTCTCTGCAGCTGCGGCAGAAATCATTGTATGGGGCACCCAGACTGCTTGCGTGGGTGCCCACTAGCCAGTGTCCTGTGAGGGAACCTATGACTGCGCTGCACCTTTCCCTGCCTAGTTTGCAGAGCTCTGCGGTGCGCTTCTTATCTATGATCGGCCATGTTTGCCGAGCTGTGCGACAACGTGGCCCTATTTGCCACTTGTTGTCTGTTAGTCGCATGTACTGCTCTTTTATGATGAGCTTGCAGATATCCTCCTTATCTTGGAGAAGGGGAGTCGTAGTACCAGATCTGGCCAGCTCGTCCGCTATGCAGTTGCCCTCGATGTCCCTGTGGCCCGGGACCCATATAAGTCTGATAGCAAATTGCTGAGCCATCTCGTGAAGAGATCTGCGGCACTTCGCCATAGTAGCCGAGCTCGAGGAGATCGCGTTAAGTGATCTGATCGCAGCTTGGCTATCGCTGTAGATGTTTAGATTGGTTGCCGTGGTGGTAACCGTGTGAAGGCAGTACAGAGCCTCCCTGATTGCTGTAACTTCCGCTTGGAAGACGCTACAGTGATCCGGAAGCCTGAAAGATTGCCTTATGTTTAGCTGTTCAGAGTAGATTCCTCCTCCAAACCTGCCATCCAGCTTTGAGCCATCCGTGAAGATGCTTATGGCCCCGTCTGGGCCGGGGAGTCCCTCGAGCCATTCGTCTCTATGAGGGATGATTGTGCTGAATGGAGTCTCCGTGTGCTCCCTTGGAACTTGATAGTCCGTTCTTGCTGGGACCATGTTGTTTTTATTTAGTATAGATGAGTGACCTATGTGTTGAGGTACCCTTCCACCTTACAGGTATTCCATGCTGTAGAGCCGGTTGGGCCAGGCCTTTGGGCCGCTGCCTTTCCGTGCTTGGGATTGCTCCCGGTTGGCATTTGGGGAGCGCCACACTCATTTGTTTTTTTGGTTTTTATTTTTGTTGTTGTACATCTTGTTCCCACGAGATGCAGAGAAGGGGAAAGGTCATCCCGGGCAGAGATCTACGTTGCCCGGGTAAGGCATCATTAGAGCAGGGGGCTGCCAAGTCCCTGAGCCCTCCGTTAGCGACTGGGCTAGTTTTTATACCGGCCCCCCAGCCAGGCTGACTCTCGGCACGGGTCGAGTAACACACTTAGTCCGGCCCGGTGTGAGGTGGGTGTGGGGCTTGGGATGTGGGTAGGTATCGTGTATGGATGGTAGTGTGTGAGCTACTTATTGAGGCGGCACCACAAGCGCATCGTCAGTGCTGCTACCTAGCTAACACCCGCTGGCTGTCCGGGACTGCTTATTTCGGTACTCTCCCGTGAGGGATGCCCGCTTATTCGCAGCTGACCTACCGAGGTGGGCCGTTCGCTACCCGCAACCTGGCCTCGGCTAGGCCCCCTTTGAGCTACCTCACGAGCTCATCAGACCAGAAAAACCAAATTACTGCAGAAATAAATGGGGTGGATAATGACATCAAAAGCTAAGGTGTTTGGTGAATATGCCTCGAAGACTGCAGAGCTGATACTGGAAAAATATCCTGAAAAGAAGCTAACTCCCACGCTTCATAAAATTCTGGCACATGGTCAAATTTTAATTGAACATCAGAGCCCACCAATTAGAGAGATGTCAGAGGAAGCCCAGGAAACGAGAAACAAAGATTACAAAAACAGGAATATGAATACGTGCAAGACATCACGAATTAAGGAAAACCAAAACCTTTTCAACATGTTTGCAGCATCCATATATTTCATCCATTAGATATGTGAGATCACAAATTAAATGGGCAAGCAGTTATTCTTCAGAAATGATAAGTTTATTAGATATTCCTCCCACTAAACAGGAAGTAGAGGATTATTTTACAGAAATAAAAAAAACAACAATTTTTCAAAATAAAAAAAATTGTTTCCTTGTTTTAAATTTATTTAAATTAGGTTAAGTTGATAAATAAATAAAAAATAGTATATTATAGTAAAAACCAGCATTAAAAGTACTTTATCGATAAAAAAAATAAAATAAATAAAAATAGAGCATTTTACATAGGAAAATATGCATCGGCAACAAAGTTCAACTTTAACCCATTATTGTGAAGCTTTTAGACACAGTAGCATAATTTACTTAAGCAGACTATATTTTGAAAGATTTTTCTTTAAAATGCAGTTTTTTTCATGAAGATATTTTTATTTGTTCAGAAGTTATTAATTTAGCTAGCTGAAACGCGGAATTCCCCACTGTGCGACGCGGAAGCCCCTTCTCGGGAGCAAGTTCCACCCTCCAGAGCATGGGCAACAAAGGAAGGCAAGGAGTAACTCAAGCGGACCATCCAGGCTCTGTGGCAGGAGCGGATGGACTATCGGCGAGGACGGCAGGCAGAGGCAGTGGCCCGGCTGAAGGCCCGACGGCAGCGCCGCCAGGAGTCCCGCCAGCGACGCGAGGAAGAACATTGCTGTCACGAAGAAGAGCGTCAACGGATGGAGGAGCAGAGGACAAGAGAGGTGGCCCGGCGGATGGAGGCCGTAATGCAAGAAGCCCGAGCAGTCCTGCGAAGCCACGCAGATGCCGAGGCCCGCCGAGCAGTGGCGGAGGCAAGCGAGGCGCAGGAGACAGGCCAAGAGGAAGCACTGCCGCCGCCGCTGACGCTCACACGGGTGAAGGCATTGACGGAACTGACTGACAATGGGCCGGCACAGCGCCCATCGACGCCGCAACCACCGTGGAAGCAGACTGCTCAGCAGGAGCCGCCACAGCAGTAGCCACAGTCGGCGCAGCAGCAGCCAGAACAGCAGAGGCCAGAACCACAGCAGCCAACGCAGCAGCAGCCGGCAGGAGGAGCGAGAGCCGGAGCCACAGCCACAATGGCAGGGGCCCGAGAGAGCGGTGTGCGGGCCGTTCGTTTCGCAGAGCGTTCATACGGCGGTCAGGGAGCATATGCTATGGCATCAGCAAACCATTCACATCACGTGGGCGTCGGGGCCGGCACTGCGGGAGGCAGGCGAGCGGAAGCTGTGGTAGAGGAGCCGATGAGCAGAAGTCGATGCAGCAGCAGAGGTCACAGCAGAAGCCGACGCAGCAGCGTCCGACCGGTAACTGGGGAGCCCGCGCCTCCGTGCCAGGGTGAGCCCAGCGGGATGAAGGACCAGGAGGCGGAGCCGCCAAAAAGGGAGGAAGGAAGACAAACGCGGCCTGCGACGCCGGCAGTGGAGCCAGTGATGCTGGCGGCAGAGACGACGACGCGGGAGACGGAGCCAACGCTACGGAAGGTGGGCCTTGGAAACGCGGCCCCGGGCGGAGGGGGGGCCCATAGCGGAGACCACACAAGAAAAAAGGAAAAAAATAATAAAAAATCGGCGACGGAAATAGCGCGTTGAGGTGGGGGACAGTCTGGCAGCAGAACCAGTCCCAGCCCCACTATCGGCTAGATCGTGTCGATAACCAACCATCGCTAGCCGCGCCGTCTCGTAAGCGTGGGAACCGATCGAGAGGAAGCGAACCGGCTCAGAATGGTCAGCCGACAGAGGGCACCAGAGGAGGGACAGTTTTGGCGCATTGGCCAATGTACGCTTGAGTTCTTATTATGAATCTTTATTAATTATTATTTAAACTACATTTATTGTGCTTAGCGTCGAAGTATGATCTCAAGATGCCAGACCGCTTGGCCAAGTCGCCGGTGTTGCCACACCAGCGAACGACTCTAAGATCAGTGTTGCTGAGGGGCTGCGATCCGGGCTGCCACAGTACTCCCCCTAGAAAAGTTACAAATCTTCAGTTTTGTCTTTTCTTCTCATATGTCCGTAATGGGACATTTGATAGCTGATCGTCAGAAGAGCTGGTTTCGGAATACGCCATAAAAGCTGGCTTGAGCCTGTCGTTTGAAATAGCTGTCTCTTTTCCATTAATGCGGATAGTGAACACCCGGTCTGATGACTTGGATATAATCGGGTATGGTCCTGTGTACGGCGGCTCCAAGGGTTTTTTTACAGCATCAGTCCGGACAAAGACATGAGAACAATTGTGAATATCCTTAAGCAGGAAGAGTTTGCGCTTGATGTGATGCGAAGCTGGATTTGGCTTCACCACCTGCATTCTTCTCCTGAACTGGCCTGCAAAGTCGAGTGGTTCCGACGGCACATCCACTTCGTAAAAGTATTCGTTGGGAAGACGTAACGTACACCCATATAGCATCTCTGCTGCTGATGCCTTAATGTCCTCCTTGAAGCACGTGCGGAGGCCCAATGACGGTTGGAAGCAGCTTGATCCATGGTTTATCCGGTTGGCACATCAAGGAGGCTTTCATGGACCTGTGCCAACGCTCGATCATGCCATTTGACTGGCTTCCCAGCATATTCGCCAGAGACTTAAAGAGTGCAGACTCGAATTGAGTACCTTGATCGGTTGTAATAGTCAATGGGCATCCAAAACGCGATATCCATCGCGACGATATTGCTTCACATATGGTCTCTGGAGTCATATCCTTCAGCGGCACAGCCTCCGGCCTGCAGGAAAAACGGTCAATCATTGTCAGACAATATCTGTATCCGTCAACCAAGGGCATCACAACAATGTCTAGATGTATGTGATCAAACCTGCCATCGGGGACGGTGATCTTTTCCGGAATCAGAGCGTTGTACTTATGAATTTTGGCTCGTTGGCACGGAAGGCAATTCCTCGACCACTCCAGAACGTTCTTACGCATTGACGGCCAAACGTACTTCCGAGAGATTTGTTTGAGAGTTGACCTGCCACTTGGGTGAGACAGTCCGTGTACGTTTGAAAATACATGGAATCGCAAAGATTAAGGAATATATGGTCGAGTCGTTCCCGTTGCCATGTCGCAATAGATGATGTCCTCGTCAACTGGAATTTCTTGTAGGTTTAAAGACGTTTCTCCATTTAAAATGTCAGGCAATTCGATGTCCGTTGCCTGAGCAGTTTCAATAGCTTTAGTATCCAGAGTCGTCGGCATGGTGATGGCGTTAATCCTGGAGAGGGCATCGGCAACTACGTTGTCAGTGCCACTCACGTGCACGATTGCAGTGGAGTGTTGGGATATAAGACCCAGCTGCCGCAGTTGTCTCTCCAATGCTTTTTCTGGCTTCTGGTTGAAGGCATATATCAGTGGCTAGTGATTAGTTTTGATCACAAAGATCCTAGCCTCTAACATGTGCTTGAAGTACTTTATAGCCTCGTAAATCGATAACAGCTCTCTATCATATGTGCTGTACCTTCTTTCAGTTGCACTGAGTGTTTTGGAGAGGAAACCAAAGAAGAAACTGCATCAAGACTGCGGTGAGCGAGGGTTGCGGCGTTAGCTATACTATTTTTGCATTTTTTAAATGCTTTAATCGAGCTTGGCGTCCACTGCACTGGCCGTTTGTCGTTCTTCTTCATGTTACGTGTCAAGTCGTTGAGTGGCGCCTTTATTTCCGATGCATGAGGTATGCAGCGGCGGTAATAGTTAACTATACCGAGAAAACGACCTAATTCGCAAATCGTTTGTGGCTGAGTGTACTCAGTAATTGCCTTCACTCGATCCTCTGGAGGCTTAATTCCGTTGCCGTTGACTATGTATCTCAGCAATGTCACTTCAGCTTGTGCGAAACAGCACTTCTTCTCGTTAATGCAAAGTTTATGCGATTTTAAGATTTGCAACACATTATCCACGTGTTGTCTGTGCTCATCCATTGAGTTGGACATTATGAGAATGTTATCAATGTAACAAAACACGTATTCCACCGCTTGGAAAATCTGATCCATGAAGCGCTGGAACGTTTGTGTCGCATTTTTAAGTCCAAATGGCATTTTTACAAATTCAATTAGCCCACACGGTGTGCATACTGCTGTCTTTTCGATGTCCTCTTGGGCCATCGGTATTTGATAATATGCTCGTTCGAGGTCTAGTGTAGTGAAAATGTTTTTGCCATATAGACGGTCAGCGAATTCATGAATGTGGGGAATTGGGTAACGATCTGGAATGGTAATCGCATTGAGCTTGCGATAATCACCGCAGGCGCGCCATCCACCACTGGCTTTCGCTTCCATGTGCAACGGGCTGGCCCATGGACTTTTGGAGTATCTACAGATCTTGTTGTCGATTAGTTGATGTATCTGTTCTTTAGCTACAGACAGTTTCTCCCCCATCAGGCGCCTGGGTCGATGTGCTACGGGTGCTCCAGTTGTTGTTATGTAGTGGCGAACTGAAGGTGAATCTGATGAGTTCGTGTTGTCGAGTGTGCAGTTATCGGTGTGTCGGTCCTTGCCTTGATGCGTTTTGTCGATATTTGGCGAAGCAAAATCCTGCGAGATTAGAGATATGCTTGTGCCGTTGGTGAGACGTTGTTTCTTGATGTCAATAAGCAAATAGAACTGTGCTACATCAGCGATGACAAATGACCATTTAAACGAACGATCCAGGCCCAGGTCGAGTTCGAGGTCCTGATTTCCAAAGGTTCGAATGGTAGTCTGGTTTGCGGCATACAATTTCAGTTTGTCATCGCTTAGTTTTTTATCCGGAATCGATGAGAAAAATCCGACTAGTTTTTTATCTTGGATGTGCAGTCGGTGGTCGTGATTCACAGATAACTTGTCGCTGGTCGTTGAGATGCTACCGCCTACCAGCTGAGTTAGCGGTAGCATCTTTAGTTTAACTGCTGATAATATCGCCAGTCTGGCCGGCACTTGCGTGCGCGATCACCAAAAGTACTGTGGTAGTAACACAGGGATGCCTTGTTGCCATTATCATCTACGTTCGTGCCATGGGAAACCTTGGACTTTTTGGGATGTTGTGTTGTAGCTTATCTGTGTAAGAATGTGCAAAGCAGCAGCAACGTCTTTCAAATTCTGACTTTTGCTACTTACCGCATCGACGCTCTGCTGCATATGGTCAGCGGAATTGGGTTGAGTCGACATAACACACATGGAGTCGATGGCACTATTTTCGATCATCTTGTCGGCAATCTTTGCCAGCTTGTCCAGATCATTCTCCTCCCAAACCGAAATGAGCGGACGAATCGACACAGGCAACTCGGTGAGGAAGAGTTTTCGTATAACGGCTTCGCATCCACTAGCGGGTGCCAAGCGACGCAAGTGAAGCAAGATTTCAGATGGCTTCTTCCCAGTCATGTCTCCACCCCGGAGCAGCCGTCTCATTTTTGAATCCTCTGACTCGCCGAAGGTTTCGAGCAGCCGGCGCTTCATTGCGTCGTACTTATTGACAGGCGGTGGGCGAGTAATGAGATCTTCGATTGCATGAACGGCGTCTCCCTCCAGTTGTATTGACACCAGGTCAAATTTGTGATCGTCGCGCACCACATTGTGCAAGTTAAGGAGACGCTCCAGTTGCGCGAACCAAAGCTGCGGATTGGATTTATTGAATTTTGGAATGATGATCTGAGCTAAATGTTGAGAGTTTGAGGCTGTTGGCTGTGCGGCTGCTGCTTGAAGCAGCTGCAGTTGCTCTCTTAACTCATTTAGTGTGGCCTCCGTGTTTGCCATGTTTGGTGCGTCGTAAAATTTTTCACAGTCTTCTGCCGTTTTGTCTTTGATCGAGGAACGCAATTTTATGCATTTGCGGTTGTTTTTTAACGTAGGGGTCACCACTTTGGCGCATTGGCCAATGTACGCTTGAGTTCTTATTATGGATCTTTATTAACTATTATTTAAACTAAATTTATTGTGCTTAGCGTCGAAGTAAGATCTCAAGATGCCAGACCGCTTGGCCAAGTCGCCGGTGTTGCCACACCAGCGAACGACTCTAAGATCAGTGTTGCTGAGGGGCTGCGATCTGGGCTGCCCCACAGTGTAGTTTGGCGGTCTGGCCGGGAATCGGCCGGCTTTAAAAGATGACGAAGAGGGCTTCGCTGGTGAAGAAAGGGGGAAGTGTGAGGAATTGATATTCCTCACAAGGACTGAGGAAGGGTATAGGGCCAGCGTGGCGCGGCGAATTCGCCGGTCAGCGACCGGGGGCGTGAAATGGAAGAGAACGCAAGGAGCAGACCGCTAAGCTACCGCAGTGAGAGAGAGGGGGACTGGCGGGATCGGGCCATATATGGTCACAAGATCACGCCACAGTGGGGATCCCATTACGAATGAAGTGGAAAGACGCGGAGTCACCGATGGAACCGAGAGAGGCACCGTTAAGGCAGGGCAGCTGCTCACAGGAGGCGAGTAACCGAGGAGGGAAACCCTTTGGGTGCGGAGCTGCGAGTGCGGACAAGGTGAACGCCGAGTCAGAGCCCCAGCTGTGGCCTGTAGGAGCCTCACCGGGAAGTAGCCTCTGAGGTAGACGAGCGCCGCGTGCGCGTCGCTACGGAAGACACCCAGGTAACTCACTTGCTCGAGCCGTGTGCGGAGTTGAAAGGTCGGACGAGGCGGAGCCTTGTCAGAACCCCGAGCGGTGGCACCTGCGAAGGCAGGCCTAGGCGTAAGCCCCTCCGAGGGGATGAAGGGATAGGTTTACGAATACCGAATGTGATAGCCCGTAAGATAGAGTTAAGATACCAATAAAGCAGTATGCAAACCCACCCACGACATTATAAATTTGTTGCAGCGACCCTACCGACTGAGTCGCTGAGACTGCTGAGTCGGCCCAGCAGAATCAGTTGAAAAAGAACGGTTTGTTACAAACTTGTCTCTCATTAATGATGTTGCTAAAGAAAAGTATTGGAAAAACTTTAGATTTCTTTGACCACCAAGTATTTTGAATAAGAATCGATACAGGTTATAAATGTCAGGTTTTGGGCATAGTGTATGTCTATATTTAATTGTTCTCCTTCTCTTGTTGGAATGGGAGCTTCTCCTATTTGAACTTTTACACGATGTCTATAATATTTGTTTTTGTTACAGATCTCACAATTTTTTATATACTTTTTTAGTTTTTTGTGTAGTTTAATAAAACTTAGATATTTGTTTGTAGTTCCTTTTTATTTGTAGCATATAATGGCTCCGTTTTACTTAAAGTCGTAAGTAAGCTCGTAATCTAGTGTCAGTTTCGATTCCGCCCCCGTGTACATACTCGCACATAATTATGCAGTGTGCGCCATCGAATATGGCAAACGCAGAAAAAAAGAGGTTAATTTTTAATTGCTAATAGAGGTGGCCACTTAATTGATATTGTTTTCAAAACATAGTCTAAATATATTGTAAAGAACCAAACCAAATAAGAATACCTCACTCATAGAAATCGGTTGTTTTTTTTAAAGAGTATTCGATGTTTCCATACCGTAAAATACACTGAATCATTCACTTTTCTTAGAGCAACTACACCCTGACGTTTTTTCTTTCAACACCTTCCGAATCGTCGATGGATAGCAGCTCCTGCGACTCGCCCCCCTACAAACAAATCCAATTCGATGGTCCGAGCCGTTTCACGGGCTGCCATACCAACGTGGCGATCTTCACAGTCAATTTGTTTTTCTTCTTGAGTAGTTTCATTCGCTAAATTTCTTATCCTTCTTGAAATACGGCTTTTTCGGTAAAAATTTGATCTTCTTGGTCGCTGCATTTTTAAAGATGAATTAAAAAGAATAAAAGTTACTTTTATAATTAAAAAAATAAAAAAAAAAAACAATAAAAAACACGTATAATTATTAAACGCACAAGCGCTTATATTTTGATTCAAAATAAATTCCAAATAATTTTAAGAACTTTTAGATATTTTCGTATCTGAGTCGACCCGAACAATGATTTCATGTTTCGTAAAAACACAGCCAAGCCGGTACCTGTGACACAAAGTCTGCCCCGATGTCGTTTATGTCATGTTACATGGAAACGCGGTCGAACGGGTATAAATAAGGTCGAAGTATCCTACAGCAGTCTCCTGAATCTAAGCTACCTCCCCACCAATTTTCAGGCAAATCGGTTCAGCCGTTCTTGAGTTATATGTATGTATATGGTGCAACTAACACGAATTTCTTTTAGATATATTTCTAATATACAAAATTCTCGTGCCACCAATTTTGTTGCTGAACTCCTCCGAAATCTCTCGACCGATTTTCGTGCAATTTTGTGTGCTTATCGGTTAGGTCTGCGCATCGGCCAACATCTATTTTTCATCCTGATCAGACCACTCCTGATCGGTGGCGTGATCGTGTCAAGATTTGGTATGCAACCTTTTTTTTACACACCCTTATATTTTGACAAAGTTTGATTTAAATTGATTAGTTTTAAGGCATAGGATCGTGGGAAGCGCCCATCGCCATCTGGAGTTGTAGCACCTGTAAAACTGCCTAGATTTGTTGAATGTGCAGCTGCCAGGCAATGACCTGTTAGTATTCCCACTAACAATCTACAGTCCTTTCGTGGTAGGTATAGTAGGTAGTGGCTAAGTTTCTCATTGCGTTCCTTGCACAATATTTTCGAGGTTCTGCAGGTGGTGGTCCTCCACCTGCTTTCGGTTTGTGATCCAGCCTGCTTCTCTAGATCGCTTTGCAGCGTTCTAAGGGAGACAGGCACGTTCTCGGTTCTCCTATTCTCCAGCCCGACGCATTCCTTAGCTAGTACGTCCGACGCCTCGTTTCCTTCGACGCCTTGGTGAGTAGATCCAACAGATCCGCACTGACTTTGTCGTGCTTAGGGTATCTAGTGCCTCCCTGCTCGCCAAGACACTTCTGGAACTGACCGCGGATTGACCGCATCGTGTGCTTGCTCTATAAGCTAAGCGACCTCTGCTGCTTTCCTGATGGCGAAAACTTCCGCCTGAAATATGCTGCATCGGTCCGGTAGCTTATACGACAGCCTTATCTCAGGGTCTGTGCAGAATAAGCCCGCTCCTACTCCTCCGTCCATCTTGGAGCCGTCCGTATGTAGGATCCGTCCGGATCTGGTCATGTCCCTGCCAATTAATGTGTGCCCGAATCCTTGTGGCGACATATTTCCTGATGCGATTAGGCGCTGTGCTGCCTTTCCCGCAATCAGGCGAGCGTGAATGTCCAGGGGGTCGATTCCGAGTACAGTTTCGAGTGTTTTTGTTGGGGTTGACCTCAGCGCCCCTGTAATACAGAGCAGAGCCTGTCGCTGAGTCTTTTCCATAAGCTTATGGTATGTCTCCATACAGCAGAGTTCGTCGCACCACCGAGATGTAGATCCAGTGTATTAGAGCAGGTGACAGGCCCCATTTGCTGCTGAGCATCTTCTTGGATGCATAAAGCGCAATGGTGGCCTTCTTCACCCTTTCCACTACATTGGGTCTCCATGCCAGCTTGCTGTCAGCGTACTGTGCCTAGGTATTTCACCTGAACTCAATGCATAACAGCCTGTCCATCAGCGGAATAAGTTTGTGAAGAATCTTTCCAAATGTACTGGGACTAATGTTTATATGGTGGTCTTTGGCAACTGCCCACTGGTAGCAGCCAGTGGCGAGATATCGCATTACTGAAGCCAATTGCGCAGAGGGAGATAACTTCCTGGTAACACCCAAATGGGGTGGAACTTTCTCCAAAATCATTTTGAAAGTTTGGTTGTCGATCCGAAACGACTTCACATATCTGAAAGCTTGACCATTAGCAATTTAATTTTTAATTTGCATGCTGTTACTCACAGTTCGTCAGACATGTTAAATACACAAGTTTTGCATCTAAGCTTTTTAGATCTTCTTAGATCACGTAATTTCTGCCGTCGTTTTGCTTCAAAACATGCAATTGAAAAAATAAAAGGCATTTTAATCATGCAGTATTTCTACAAAGCAGCCAGGTCAGCTGTTTTTGTTCGCCAGAAACAATGAAAATTTTAAAAATATCGATAACAAAAATATGTGAAAGCTGTAGAACCTTAAAACGAAAACGAAACATTTTTGCTGAAAACGTAATACACAAAAGTAAATGAAAAACGGAGCCTGTATGAAATCATTATACAATTCATCTCGAAAGCGAAAAAATCGAAAAAAAACAAATCGAGGGGGAACTTTGTGAGTTGCTGCTGCGACGGCAACTCCACATTTATACCCGATACATAGTCAGTATGGCTTCATACAGTATGGCGACAAAGAGTGCGTTCGGGTGAGACAGAAAACGTGTCTGAACGTTTCGTCAAGCACTGCGTAGCCACTGCAAATTGATTTGTTGCTTTTGGCTATAAAAATGATCCGATCTGATCCACATTCGACAAACTGGTAGATATGGTCATTCTTTATGATTGTGCGTTTTTAGATTTCTCGTGTCTTCAATAGTGTGGATGTCACCGATTTTCGTCCTTTGTGGGGACGGAAAAATGTGGGGCGAAATTTTGAAATATACATGTAACAGTGAGATCTAACAGGAGTGTCGAAACCAAATTTCGTTGCTCTAGCCTTAATTGGCTCGGAGATCTGTGGATACCACACAGTTTCGTCCTTTGCGGAAGCAGAAGGGGGTGGGGAGAATTTCGAAATACACTTGTGTATGTTCGATATCACAGGAGTGTGGCTACCAAATTTGGTTGCTGTAGCTTTTATAGTCTCTGAGATCTAGGCGCTCAGTCTGGATACCAAATGTCGTTGCTTTAGCTCTTATAGTCTCTAAGCACTAGGCGCTCATAGGGTCGGACAGACGGACAGACAGACATGGCTCAATCGACTCGGCTATTGATAATGATCAAGGTTAGGTTAGGTTAAGGCGGTAGCCGGGAGGGGGGGGGATAAGAGCCTCCCGCCCCCAAGCTCACTTGGACCTATAAAAGGTCCGTTGTGTTGCCGCATGGGCATGTGCCCCTTCGCGTTGCCCGAACCGTGAGAGCATACTACTGCAGGTTAAGGGCAGTCCCATCCGGTGGCTTGGATGTATTTGGACAAGGTCCCTGGTTTGATTACGGACAGGTCCGAAATGTCCGTGAGGAAAGCGGCCCCGAGAATTCGAAGACGACGATTTCCAAGGGCTGGGCAGTGGCAGAAGAAGTGGGGGACCGATTCCTCCTCTTCCTCGTCGCGACAACTCCTGCAGAAGTCGTTATGAGGGATTGACAGTCTAGAGGCATGAGTGCCGATCTGCCAGTGTCCCGTAATGGCTCGAGTAACTGCAGAGCACTGTGCTCTGCTGAGCCTATACAGCTCGGCTGAGCGCTTCTTCGATCGATATGGCCATATCAATCTTGAGATTTTACAGGAAACGGTTTGCTGCCATCTCCTATTGGCATTTTGCTCGAACAATTCGTGCGTGAGGAGCCTGCACGTAGCCAGAGGCATCGCTACCTGCTTCCTCTCCATAAGGAGAGGAATTGTAGTACCCTGCCTTGCTAGCTCGTCGGCGGCGTCGTTCCCCTCGATGTCCCTGTGGCCTGGGACCCATATAAGGAAAAGGTCTAACTGATCTGCGATCTCGTGCAGAGACCTGCGGCAGTCATTTACAGTCGCTGAGTTCGACGATATTGAGCCTAGAGCTTTAATAGCTGCTTGGCTGTCCGAGAAAACGCACACTAAGTGCGTGTCTAGAAGTAGTTTGGAGACGATGGAAATGGCCTCCTTGATGGCTACAACCTCCGCTTGGAACACACTGCAGTGGTCCGGGAGCCTGAAGCAATGACTGATGTTCAGCTCGCTGCAGTAGACTCCGGCTCCCACGCGGCCGTCTAACTTTGAGCCATCAGTGTAGAAGTGAACCGCATTTGCGGGTCCTGGTTCGCCCATCTCCCACTCCTCCCTAAGTGGGATTGATACCTGGAAAGGCGTCGAGAGGTGATCACTAGGGACACAATAATCTGTCCTCTCTGGTAATTGCGGGTGTCTCGTCAGGATTCCCGAGTGCCCAACCGCGGACGCTTTCCACAGTCTGGCTTCTCTCATTCTGAGTGCGGAAAGTGTTGCCACTTTCTTTCCCATGAGATCTATGGGGAGGAGGTCCAGCACAGTATCCAGGGCTTCCCCTGGAGTAGTGCGTAGCCCGCCAGTTATGCATAGCTCTGCCATGCGTTGAACTCTGCTGAGTTTATTGAGGCATGTCCTTTTGTCTAAGGCTGGCCACCATACTACAGCTCCATAGAGCATGATCGGTCGTATGATGGTGGTGTAAAGCCACCGAACTATATAGGGGGTCATTCCCCATCCTAGTCCGATGGCTTTCCTGCAAGTATAGAGGGCTACTGTGGCCTTCTTTACTCTATCCTCTATGCTAAATTTCCAATCGAGCTTTCTATCGAGGATTAGACCAAGATACTTGGCGTTGTTGCTAAAGATTAGCGCTTCCCCACATAGTCTTGGGGGAATCAGTGCCGGAACTTTGTACTTCCTAGTGAAGAGCACCAGTTCCGTTTCAGACGGGTTGACGCCTAGACCGCATTTGTCTGCCCATTTTGACATCTTCATGAGAGTGCTTGTCAGGCACTCACACAGCGTCTGCGGGAATTTACCCGCGAATGCTATAGCAACATCGTCCGCATACGCCACCACGCGGCAGCCACCCCCCTCTATCTCCCGCAGCAGTTCGTTCACTGCCACGTTCCATAGGAGGGGCGAGAGGACTCCGCCCTGCGGTGTGCCTCTACTGACAAATCTGGTGGACGTTGACGTCCCCAGTGATGCCTCAACCGTCCTGCATTGTAGCATCTGATCGATCAGGCTCACCGTCCGGGAGTCAACCCCCAGGTCCGTCAGTGCACCCGTGATGGCGGTCGGGAGAATGTTATTAAAGGCGCCTTCTATGTCGAGGAAGGCTACCAGGGTGTACTCCTTACAGTTGAGGGACGCTTCTATGATCGATGTGATCGTGTGTAGGGCCGTTTCGGTGGATCTTCCTTTCCGATAGGCATGCTGGGAGTCTGAGAATAGACTAGGCGGAATATTTACCGTGAGATGCATCCCCAAAAGCCGTTCCATCGTCTTCAGAAGGACGGACGATAGACTTATGGGTCTGAAATCTTTTGGGGCAGTGTGCAAGGGCTTGCCTGCCTTGGGGATGAAGACGACTTTGGTGTGAAGCCAGGTTTCCGGGATATATCCATGGGAGAAGATTCCCTCGTATATCCTTTTGAGCCAATTAGTGGCTTTTTGTCCAGCGTGAATCAGTTGGGCAGGGATGATGCCATCTGGTCCCGCGGATTTGTATGGTTTGAAGCTTTTTATTGCCCAGGAAATGTTCTCCTGGCTTAGCAGGTTCATGATAACACTTGAGGCAACGGAGGGAGCCGCGATGTAGTGTGGTCTGTTTTCATCGCAACCGGGAAAGTGGGTGTTAAGGAGAAGATTAAGCGACTCATTGCTGGACGTTGTCCATGATTGGTCGGCGTTCTTCAGGTAGCCCAGAGTGGGTGTAGTCTTCGAGAGAACTTTGCGCAAGCGCGAGGCTTCCGAGTTATTCTCAATGTCGCTACAGAACTTACGCCATGAGGCGCGTTTGGCTTTCCTCAGTTCTTTATTGTAAACTGACAGACTGGCCTTGTAATCGGCCCAGTTCTGCTCAGCGTTTTCAGCCTTAGCTTTATTGAAGAGTCTTCGGGAGGCTTTCCGGAGTTCCCTCAGTTTCGGATTCCACCATTCAGGTTTCTTCCGGCCTCTGCTCTTGCTAGAGGGACAGGATTTATCGAGCGCCTAATTGCAGGCGTCGGTAAATAGTTTAACAAGATGAGTCGTGGCTTCCCTGGAGATCTCCTCCTCAGGTGGAGTCTCAGTGAGAACACGACAGAGGTGGTCTGAGTACCGAGCCCAGTTTGTCCGCCTAAGGTTCCGAAATTGAGCTGGTCTCGGTAGTGAAAAAGAGAATACGGTTTCCACGTACCTGTGGTCCGAGAAGGAGTGCTCTTCCAGGACCCTCCAGGATACGATGTTCCCGTGTAACTCATGAGAGGCAAGTGTGAGGTCCAGGACCTCCTTGCGGTTTTTAATAATGAAGGTGGGATCACTCCCCCTATTTAAAAGGACCATCTGAGTGGTCAGTAAATAGTTGAAAAGGTACTCACCCCTTTCGTTGGTGTCAGTGCTTCCCCACTGGCAGTGGTGTGCATTGGCGTCGCACCCTGCGATTAGGCCGGTGTCCTTGGCCTCGCAGTCTGTGATTAGCGCCCTGAGCGCCTGTGGAGGGGGGTCTGGTTGGTCGTGACCCATGTACGTGGAGCAGATTCTCAGTGAGCACCCCTGGCCTTCGAGGCTCACTGCTGTTTGGTCTTCATTGCTGAAACTTGGGAGCAAAAATAAGTGCAAATCTCTTTTTGCAAGGATGCAGGTGCGAGTTTTACCTGCGGAGTCAGCTACGTATAGCTTATAGTCAGGAGTCCTCAGACCAGAGACCCTGTTTCCGAGGATCCAGGGCTCCTGAATGAGGACTATGTCGGCTCCACCCTTGGCTAGGTGGAGCAGGAGAGCAGCGCATGCTGCCTTACAATGGTGGAGGTTTATCTGCAGGAGTATCAGTGACATTCCTGAGGTTCACCTCCACCATTGTCCTGTCGTGGTCGCTCTCCGAAGAGTCCAGCTCCTCCGCGACCCCGATGTGCTTGAGATCCCTAGTGAGATCGCTCACGTCTGACACGTAACCATCTAGGATGTCATCCGATACCACTGATGCCACGTCTGACACCGCAGGCTTGATCTCCATACTAGGGATCTCCGGGGGCTCCAGGTCTGGCTCGACCGTCGGTTGCATGCCTTTGGAGTCGGACTTGTACGGTACTACGACTACCTTCTTGTAGCCGTAGTCCACAGCGCCCTCCGTGTCGTGGAGAAGTCTGACCGACTCCCCGTTCAGGACGAGGATGATTTGGCGCCTCTGCCCGTTGCTCTCCTCTACCTTGGCCACCTTCCAATCGGCTGTGGGAAGGTGGGGGTTGCAAACCTGCAGAATCCGGAGAATCTTATCCGGCTCTGCAGGCTTCGCCGAGACCCGATTGGCCCGATTGGCTTTTCGGTCCTCTCCTCACAGCGCCTGCTGCCTCGAGACGGTGGACCGACTTAGTCTCCTTCCCCGTCTTTTTGCGCACTGGTTTCCTAGATGCGTTTGTAGAGGGCTGGTCTTTTCCCTCCGGCACTTTAGGAGGAGTGCCGTGCTCCTTTGCGGTGTTTTTTGTTTTTAGATTTAAATTTGGCATATTTGATCCCACGAGTAGGCGGGAAGGGGCATAGCCCGCGTGCCCCGGCAAGCCTTATTAAAACTGGAGGTCGGCAGGTATCCAGAGTCCGCATATAAGCGACCGAGCACCCCCTCGGCCATGCATCCCTCGGCATATGACAGTGTCACCTTGGATTGGGGTTATTTCACTGAGAGTTTTCTTCTCTCCGCCCGACTACAATTAGCCAGCATCCTGGCAGAGACATGACCGTACCAGGACCTGTTTCCAGCCGCCCTCACGGGGAGAGTATAGTCGCACTTCCGCCGGTGTGTACAGTTACGGCGGGTGCCGGTTCGCTCGTGCCCACCTGTATCCTATGACGCGGAGCACAGTCGCCTTGGATCCAGGGCAAGCCATGAACCCGAGGCGCCTGTGCCCCGTTCCGAGTCTACAGTTGTGACGAGCCGACCCGACATCAGAGTTCAGAGCTGTTCAGAGTAGATTCCTCCTCCAACCCTGCCGTCCAGCTTTGAGCCATCCGTGAAGATGCTTATGGCCCCGTCTGGGCCGGGGAGTCCCTCGAGCCATTCGTCTCTATGAGGGATGATTGTGCTGAATGGAGTCTCCGTGTGCTCCCTTGGAACTTGATAGTCCGTTCTTGCTGGGACCATGTTGTTTTTATTTAGTATAGATGAGTGACCTATGTGTTGAGGTACCCTTCCACCTTACAGGTATTCCATGCTGTAGAGCCGGTTGGGCCAGGCCTTTGGGCCGCTGCCTTTCCGTGCTTGGGATTGCTCCCGGTTGGCATTTGGGGAGCGCCACACTCATTTGTTTTTTTGGTTTTTATTTTTGTTGTTGTACATCTTGTTCCCACGAGATGCAGAGAAGGGGAAAGGTCATCCCGGGCAGAGATCTACGTTGCCCGGGTAAGGCATCATTAGAGCAGGGGGCTGCCAAGTCCCTGAGCCCTCCGTTAGCGACTGGGCTAGTTTTTATACCGGCCCCCCAGCCAGGCTGACTCTCGGCACGGGTCGAGTAACACACTTAGTCCGGCCCGGTGTGAGGTGGGTGTGGGGCTTGGGATGTGGGTAGGTATCGTGTATGGATGGTAGTGTGTGAGCTACTTATTGAGGCGGCACCACAAGCGCATCGTCAGTGCTGCTACCTAGCTAACACCCGCTGGCTGTCCGGGACTGCTTATTTCGGTACTCTCCCGTGAGGGATGCCCGCTTATTCGCAGCTGACCTACCGAGGTGGGCCGTTCGCTACCCGCAACCTGGCCTCGGCTAGGCCCCCTTTGAGCTACCTCACGAGCTCATCAGACCAGAAAAACCAAATTACTGCAGAAATAAATGGGGTGGATAATGACATCAAAAGCTAAGGTGTTTGGTGAATATGCCTCGAAGACTGCAGAGCTGATACTGGAAAAATATCCTGAAAAGAAGCTAACTCCCACGCTTCATAAAATTCTGGCACATGGTCAAATTTTAATTGAACATCAGAGCCCACCAATTAGAAAGATGTCAGAGGAAGCCCAGGAAACGAGAAACAAAGATTACAAAAACAGGAATATGAATACGTGCAAGACATCACGAATTAAGGAAAACCAAAACCTTTTCAACATGTTTGCAGCATCCATATATTTCATCCATTAGATATGTGAGATCACAAATTAAATGGGCAAGCAGTTATTCTTCAGAAATGATAAGTTTATTAGATATTCCTCCCACTAAACAGGAAGTAGAGGATTATTTTACAGAAATAAAAAAAACAACAATTTTTCAAAATAAAAAAAATTGTTTCCTTGTTTTAAATTTATTTAAATTAGGTTAAGTTGATAAATAAATAAAAAATATTATATTATAGTAAAAACCAGCATTAAAAGTACTTTATCGATAAAAAAAAATAAAATAAATAAAAATAGAGCATTTTACATAGGAAAATATGCATCGGCAACAAAGTTCAACTTTAACCCATTATTGTGAAGCTTTTAGACACAGTAGCATAATTTACTTAAGCAGACTATATTTTGAAAGATTTTTCTTTAAAATGCAGTTTTTTTCATGAAGATATTTTTATTTGTTCAGAAGTTATTAATTTAGCTAGCTGAAACGCGGAATTCCCCACTGTGCGACGCGGAAGCCCCTTCTCGGGAGCAAGTTCCACCCTCCAGAGCATGGGCAACAAAGGAAGGCAAGGAGTAACTCAAGCGGACCATCCAGGCTCTGTGGCAGGAGCGGATGGACTATCGGCGAGGACGGCAGGCAGAGGCAGTGGCCCGGCTGAAGGCCCGACGGCAGCGCCGCCAGGAGTCCCGCCAGCGACGCGAGGAAGAACATTGCTGTCACGAAGAAGAGCGTCAACGGATGGAGGAGCAGAGGACAAGAGAGGTGGCCCGGCGGATGGAGGCCGTAATGCAAGAAGCCCGAGCAGTCCTGCGAAGCCACGCAGATGCCGAGGCCCGCCGAGCAGTGGCGGAGGCAAGCGAGGCGCAGGAGACAGGCCAAGAGGAAGCACTGCCGCCGCCGCTGACGCTCACACGGGTGAAGGCATTGACGGAACTGACTGACAATGGGCCGGCACAGCGCCCATCGACGCCGCAACCACCGTGGAAGCAGACTGCTCAGCAGGAGCCGCCACAGCAGTAGCCACAGTCGGCGCAGCAGCAGCCAGAACAGCAGAGGCCAGAACCACAGCAGCCAACGCAGCAGCAGCCGGCAGGAGGAGCGAGAGCCGGAGCCACAGCCACAATGGCAGGGGCCCGAGAGAGCGGTGTGCGGGCCGTTCGTTTCGCAGAGCGTTCATACGGCGGTCAGGGAGCATATGCTATGGCATCAGCAAACCATTCACATCACGTGGGCGTCGGGGCCGGCACTGCGGGAGGCAGGCGAGCGGAAGCTGTGGTAGAGGAGCCGATGAGCAGAAGTCGATGCAGCAGCAGAGGTCACAGCAGAAGCCGACGCAGCAGCGTCCGATGCGGGTCGACCGGTAACTGGGGAGCCCGCGCCTCCGTGCCAGGGTGAGCCCAGCGGGATGAAGGACCAGGAGGCGGAGCCGCCAAAAAGGGAGGAAGGAAGACAAACGCGGCCTGCGACGCCGGCAGTGGAGCCAGTGATGCTGGCGGCAGAGACGACGACGCGGGAGACGGAGCCAACGCTACGGAAGGTGGGCCTTGGAAACGCGGCCCCGGGCGGAGGGGGGGCCCATAGCGGAGACCACACAAGAAAAAAGGAAAAAAATAATAAAAAATCGGCGACGGAAATAGCGCGTTGAGGTGGGGGACAGTCTGGCAGCAGAACCAGTCCCAGCCCCACTATCGGCTAGATCGTGTCGATAACCAACCATCGCTAGCCGCGCCGTCTCGTAAGCGTGGGAACCGATCGAGAGGAAGCGAACCGGCTCAGAATGGTCAGCCGACAGAGGGCACCAGAGGAGGGACAGTTTTGGCGCATTGGCCAATGTACGCTTGAGTTCTTATTATGAATCTTTATTAATTATTATTTAAACTACATTTATTGTGCTTAGCGTCGAAGTATGATCTCAAGATGCCAGACCGCTTGGCCAAGTCGCCGGTGTTGCCACACCAGCGAACGACTCTAAGATCAGTGTTGCTGAGGGGCTGCGATCCGGGCTGCCACAGTACTCCCCTAGAAAAGTTACAAATCTTCAGTTTTGTCTTTTCTTCTCATATGTCCGTAATGGGACATTTGATAGCTGATCGTCAGAAGAGCTGGTCTCGGAATACGCCATAAAAGCTGGCTTGAGCCTGTCGTTTGAAATAGCTGTCTCTTTTCCATTAATGCGGATAGTGAACACCCGGTCTGATGACTTGGATATAATCGGGTATGGTCCTGTGTACGGCGGCTCCAAGGGTTTTTTTACAGCATCAGTCCGGACAAAGACATGAGAACAATTGTGAATATCCTTAAGCAGGAAGAGTTTGCGCTTGATGTGATGCGAAGCTGGATTTGGCTTCACCACCTGCATTCTTCTCCTGAACTGGCCTGCAAAGTCGAGTGGTTCCGACGGCACATCCACTTCGTAAAAGTATTCGTTGGGAAGACGTAACGTACACCCATATAGCATCTCTGCTGCTGATGCCTTAATGTCCTCCTTGAAGCACGTGCGGAGGCCCAATGACGGTTGGAAGCAGCTTGATCCATGGTATATCCGGTTGGCACATCAAGGAGGCTTTCATGGACCTGTGCCAACGCTCGATCATGCCATTTGACTGGCTTCCCAGCATATTCGCCAGAGACTTAAAAAGTGCAGACTCGAATTGAGTACCTTGATCGGTTGTAATAGTCAATGGGCATCCAAAACGCGATATCCATCGCGACGATATTGCTTCACATATGGTCTCTGGAGTCATATCCTTCAGCGGCACAGCCTCCGGCCAGCAGGAAAAACGGTCAATCATTGTCAGACAATATCTGTATCCGTCAACCAAGGGCATCACAACAATGTCTAGATGTATGTGATCAAACCTGCCATCGGGGACGGTGATCTTTTCCGGAATCAGAGCGTTGTGCTTATGAATTTTGGCTCGTTGGCACGGAAGGCATTTCCTCGACCACTCCAGAACGTTCTTACGCATTGACGGCCAAACGGCCAAACGAAGCTTCCGTTATGCGTGCACTTTGTTCGAAGATCAATGACCAACGAATTAGAAGATCATTGTGCCGAAAAAATGTAAAATGCGATAACAAACGAGATAACACAATAAACTGAACTTTTTTTAAGCTGTACTTTTATTGATTCTTGATGCACTTTGTAAATTTTTAGAAATTTAGGGCATTATGACACTAATTTTTGTGTCACTTTATGACGTAGCACTCGTGGGCGTGAACACTCAAAATTTCACGAAAATCGGTAGAGCCATTTCGGAGGAGTTTGGCAACAAAGACCTCCCAAAAAAAGGACATAGGTACCCAAAGAGTGGTCTGATCGGGATAAAAAATAGATGTTGGACGATGTCACATCAACCGATAAGCACACAAAATCTAGCCATTTCGGCGGAATTTAGCAAAAAAGCTTGTGACAAGAGAATTTTATATACTAGAAATATAAAAAAGGGTGGGTATGGGGAAATAAGGCCCAACCATAGCCGACGCGAAAAGAAACGTACCGGCCATGAAAGAGTAGCGCGGCGAAACGACCAAGGAAAAGAACGGGATAACGGGACCGGGCAATAGAGCGGGAGCAGCGATGGAGAGCACAAGTACCGTACGGCGGAACGGCGAGAAGTGCAACGAAGGCATGGCAGCTTCAGAAAATGGTGCCATCGATCATTTGGAGGCAGCAGAACCAACCGATGCTGCCGAGATTTCTTGAGGAGCAAGCAGC
This sequence comes from Drosophila miranda, assembly GCF_003369915.1. Classification (NCBI taxonomy): domain Eukaryota; kingdom Metazoa; phylum Arthropoda; class Insecta; order Diptera; family Drosophilidae; genus Drosophila; species Drosophila miranda. The sequence continues at coordinate 34,041,288 of NC_046674.1, forward strand.
CGGCGTGCAGGATGGCGGTGGCCCGCAACGGGAGGAGCCCTTGCGTGATGTGCTGTGGACTCGAAGGAGCGAGTCGCCGAAGCTGGAAATCATGGCATCAACATTTGGGACCCCAGAGCCGGCCACCCGAGACACGTAGTCGTCACCGGGAACACCGCAGAGCACGCGGACAATACAGATGTCGGCTGGGGGATGCGGGACGGAGGACTCCGATGACAGCGACGTGGTGCTGGTGTCGATACAGCCAGTACTGTCGCGGGAAAACCTGGAGGCACGGGTGGCGTTGGAGAAGAGGCAGGGTCAGGAGGCGAGGCGGGACGCGGCGTTGTTAGGAATGGTCATCCGATCGGTGGAGCGCTACCTGCGGGAGAGGGTACGAGAGGGTGCTGGGAATGCAGAGAAGCCATCACCGCAGCGGCCGGCATAAGAGCCGCCCCAGCCAGCGACGGAGTAGGTGCAGCAGCCGACGCAGCAACGCACGCCGCAGAACAACGCCGACGCAAACGCAGCCCAAGCCAAGTACGACGCTGCAGGCAGCGCAGTCTGGATGGGAGTCGAAGCAGAGTCGCCAGCAGCCAGCGCTACAGGAGCCCACGTCGACGCGCGCGTAGCCAGAGCATTCAGCGGAGCTGGTGGCAGAGCCATCGATACACAGTGGCGATTTCGACGAAAAGAGGTGGCAAAAGTCTGAGTTTTTTCTAGCGCTTTGGATACAATAAATACAATAATTTTCCATTTTCCGGCTATCACAGCTCTTAAATCCCATACAAAATCATATTTTGACCGTTTTTCGTGCGAGTTTGTGACAGGTAAATCGGTATAGATGCCAAACGGCTCCGAAGCGCAGAAAGGGCTTTTAGACTTAGGTAATAAATAGTTCAATGAACATATAAAAAAAAATCTCGGAAAAATGTAGGGATATATTTTTGTAAAGTCCAGACAAAGTTGAAAAACTGCTCAAAAGTTAGGTACAAAATGAATCCATATGCTCAGGTACACTCATTATTAGAATTATTTTTCATTTCGCGCTACCTCTATTATGTTGTTGGTTATGAATGAATATGCACGCTAGTATTTCTACCTTTAACTGTCTTTTTGACCAGGTTTTGCATGGAAGAATTAGATATATGGAGTTCATTTTAAAATTTTCATATACCATTCCGCGAGGGGGAGAATCTTTTGACAACAGCACGCCAGCGAAGGAAATACAAAAGACTAGGAACAATATTATTCAAGAAAAATTCGTAGACAAACTATTAATAAAGGTGGACTGCCCTAAACAAGGATTTGGAAACACAAACGATGGCAACTCATCTCGGACATTACTTGAGAAAAACGAAATTAGGTTAGGTTAGGTAGAGGCGGCTGCCAAGCTCGCTCGGAGCCCGGCACACATAGGCCGGTTTCGGCCCGTTGTGATACCGCTTGGGATCATTCCCTCCCTGCAGTGAGATTTCATTTCAACAGTTGTCGCATCCAGATGCTCTTATAAAGTTTGCGATCTTTCTGGGACATAGCGTGGACATCTCCGAGATGTCGTTCAGAAAGGCGGAGCCCAAGTGATGCAGCCTCCTTCTGCTGAGAGCTGGACAGGAACAGATCAGGTGTTCCACTGTCTCCTCCTCGTCCTCGTCTCTGCAGCTGCGGCAGAAATCATTGTATGGGGCACCCAGACTGCTTGCGTGGGTGCCCACTAGCCAGTGTCCTGTGAGGGAACCTATGACTGCGCTGCACCTTTCCCTGCCTAGTTTGCAGAGCTCTGCGGTGCGCTTCTTATCTATGATTGGCCATGTTTGCCGAGCTGTGCGACAACGTGGCCCTATTTTCCACTTGTTGTCTGTTAGTCGCATGTACTGCTCTTTTATGATGAGCTTGCAGATATCCTCCTTATCTTGGAGAAGGGGGGTCGTAGTACCAGATCTGGCCAGCTCGTCCGCTATGCAGTTGCCCTCGATGTCCCTGTGGCCCGGGACCCATATAGGTTAGGTTAGGTTCAGGCGGTAGCCTGGGGGAGTGATGAAACCCTCCCAAGCTCACTTGGACCTGTAGAAGGTCCGTTGTGGTGCCGCATGGGCGTGTGCCCCTTCCCAGTGCCTAAAAACCGTGGAGAAACAGGCTTTTTTTTTTTTTTTTTTTTTTTTTTTTTTTTTTTTAATTTTTATTAAGCGTTGAATCCGTACATTGCATATAACGTATCTTAACATCACTGGTAAATAATATTGGGGTAGCCAAACCTAATGCTAAATGCGAGAGGACTTACAAAAAATATAATATTATAATATTGGGAGGGAAACTTAGAGTTGGCCAATAGTTTTGGCAAAACCCAATCTCTTCAACCGCCTCAAAGGCCTGGCAGGTAGTAATCGTCTGGCGAGCATACTATGGTGTCTAATTAGCCTGTCACTGTATCTGCTGGTGTGCCTTCCAATCTGCTCCTCTACTGTATGCAGATTCAAATCCCGATGTAGGGTGGAGCCGCGCACGTACCAAGGGCAGTTCGTTATTTGCCTCATGGCGCGATTCTGCAAGACCTGTATCCGTTTATAGTTCGATTTGGCAGCTATACCCCAAATCTGCACACCGTAGAGCCAGATCGGGGCTACACAGTGTACATAAACTGCTCTTTTGGCTCTCAGTGACATGGTGCTTCTTCTGTTAATCAGCCACCGCAATTGCTGCATTCTTTGCCCACATTTACGAGCCGTAGCTTTCAAGTGTGGACCAAAAGTAAGACGCTTATCAAGGGTGATACCGAGATACTTTGCTTGCTCTGGTTGGTCCAAAGTTACGCCTTAAAACTTTATGGGTGGGGTGTGGTCTATGAGCGCTTTCAGGGTGAAGCATGGATTGGTGGTCTTCAGTGGGTTGACTTTTAAATTCCATCTTTTGCACCAAGCTGCCAAAGAGTAGAGGTACTCTTGGAGACCATCTGCTGCCTCAAGGCGGCACTTGGAGCTGTAGAGCAGTGCTATATCGTCCGCGTAGGTAGCAAGCAGAGCCTTACGGGGGGCCTCCATATGTTGCTCGCTTGGGGAGGGTAGATCTGCAGTATAGATAGAGTAAAGCAGCGGGCCAAGGACGCTGCCCTGTGGAACTCCAGCTCTCATTTGGCAAGGTGTTGAATGTGTGTTCCTGAACCTGACCATAAACTGACGTCCTTCCAAGTATGATCGTAGGACACCGTAGTATGGTGCTGGGAACAGTTTTTTAATTTTGCTCAATAGGCCGATATGCCAAACTCTATCGAAGGCTTGCTGCATATCAATGAAGACTGCATTGCAGTATTCTAGATCATCATAGGCCTGTAGGATGTGTCCTGCCAATCTGTGGACTTGCTCCACTGTGCCGTGTCCCTCCCGAAAGCCAAACTGGTGATCCGGCAAGATACGGCATTCCTTGATTATACTACCAAGACGATTGGCAAGAAGCCTCTCCCATACCTTAGATAAGGAAGACAAAAGACTTATTGGCCGATACGACTCAGGGTCATCCTCCGGTTTTCCAGGCTTATGGATCATCAGGATTGTTGCTATCTTCCACTGCTTAGGGAAAAACTGCATCCTTAACATGGCGTTAAAAATGAGCACTATGTAGAGTATCGCCCGATTAGGCAATGCTTTCAGTGTGGAATTGCACACTCTGTCAATGCCAGGAGCCTTCTTCCTCGGTAGGGACTTGATGACTTCAACAATCTCGTCAGCCCTGGCTGGTTTAATGGGTAAGGCCATTTGTAGAGGTGTTTGCAGACTATCTTTTGTCTCTTTGTACTGCGCCTCCGTGGCGAATTGGTAATGGGTGAACCTGTCCCCTAAATGATGTGCAAACGAATTGGCCTGCTCTTCTTCGTTTCTAGCAAGTTCACCGTTGGGACACCGGATGGGAATCTGTCTGAACGGTTGTCTCTTAAGAGACTTAGTGGTCTTCCAAAGCGAATATCCAGCATCCACGGTGTAATCCATGGAAGCAAGCTTTTGTTCAAAGAAGTTGCTTCGAAGTTCTCTCAGGGTGTTTCGAAGTTGCTTGGCAGCCCGGTTCCATAGAATTCGGTCCCATGGGTCTTGAGATCGGATTGCGCGTCTGCGAAGTCTCCTTTTTTGTGACAAAAGCTCTCTGGCCTCTCTTGTAAGAACTATTCCATAGGCGGCGCTTGTCGGAGGATGCGAGGGCGTTGAGGCAGCAGCAGCCATGTGTATACTCTCTGTGATATTATCTACAGCCATCTCGATATCTTCCTCAGAGTTTAGCGTGACGTTCAGTTGAATCGACCTCTCCAAATGTTGCCTAAATGCGAGCAGATCAGTGTGCTTGGTGACTAGATGAGGGCTTGGATTTTCTATAATGCCATCTGTTTTAATGCTGATGACTAAGGCCAGATGGTCGGAGTCCAGATCCCAGCTCTGACTTATTGTTGCTCGAGAATCCGGAATACCATGATGTACTGCGAAGTCTATGCAGGACGGCGTGTGATTGAGTACATATGGGTACCTGGTTGGTGATCCAGTTGCAAGGATCTTAGCGCCAGTAGCAGAGATGGCTTCCGCTAGCTCTCGCCCCCTAGGGGAATTGTAAGTGTCTCCCCACAGCCAGTGTCGGGCATTCCAGTCACCACCAACCAAATACCTTTGCCCGCAAGCACGGAGTGCATCGATGTAATGTCTTTCCTCAATCCTGACTCTGGGAGGGCAGTAAATGGCGCTGAACTCCACATCGCCCAGTCCTGTGGCTACTTTTACTGCTGACATTTGCATGCTGCGTGTCTCAATGACCCTTTGTGGAAAATGACGAAGCGAAGTCTTAACTAAAACCGCAACTCCACCAACGCTATTATTATTCCGCGATGGCTTGAAGGCTGGATAGAAGGCATATCCATGTATTTTTACAGCTGCCCCTCTTTTAATTCTGATCTCCGTCAAAAGAAGAATGTCAACGCTATTCTTGTGCGCGAAGAGCTCAACTTCTTTTGCTTTCCCTGAAATGCCGTTAGCATTCCAGATGAGAACCTTTAGTGGGTTCATTGAGATGCTGAAACGTTGTTCTGGAGCTGAAGATTAGATCCAGCCCATTGCTTAATCGTGTTGGCCAATTCAAAAACCATTTTTTCAAGTTTTTCAAGGCGTTGATTGGCTTGACTATTATGCTGCTGCTGTTCTTGCTGCTGTTGCTGTAGCCACATAAGAAACTGCTGCTGCTGCTGCTGTTGGAGCTGTTGTTGCCATTGTTGAAATTTTGTCTGCTGTTGTTGTAGCAGTGCATGAACTTCATATGAATTCTGTTGCTGGTTATTCAATCCTTGTGGCTGATGCGCTTGTAGACTATGAAAACGACGCTGAGCAGGTGTAGCAGGTATTGCATTTGAATTACCATTTGCTACGGCAGCATAGGAGGCTCCTGTATTACTTCTAGTGCCTACCAAAGGTTGGTGCTGATCAATATTTCGCTGGTGCTGCTGTATTGTTGGTCTATTAGCCCCCTTTTTGTGACTAGACTGCAAGGTAGGAAACTGTTGCTGGTCTCCAGGAAGTGTGGTAGAGTAAGCATATGCCACTTGATTATTTAAGGGGACATGACCCGTCCTGTTCGTATTAATTGCCTTCTTTGCGGAGCCCATTGATCGCCGTAGAAACTCCTGATACCATTGGCATCCTTTGTAACTGGCCATATGGCTTCCAGAGCAGTGAATGCAGGTTGGCTGTGCATCTAGGGGGCGTGTGCATTGTGAGGTTTGATGATTTTCACCGCATCTGGCACAGTTGTGATGTCGGCGGCAGTATTTGGCTGTGTGGCCGAAATCCTGGCATCGACGACATTGAGCAATCTCTGTGGATTTTCGCATCCTTTCAATCCGTATTTTTTGGCGGCAAAGGGTCTTGACTTGGTAAATTTCGTTAATTTTTGCACAAGGCTTAATATTAATGAAGAAAATATTAAGTTTTTCGTCCTTGTTAGTCCTTGAGCTTGGATTATGGATGTGAAGGACCTCGAAACCCAACATTTTAAAATCGGCGGTAATATCATTGTTTAGGGTGCTATGATGTAGGTCTCTTACAACAATTCTATGAGGCTTTTCAGTCTGCAATTGGTATGTGTGGAATTCTATTCCAATGGCATCGAAACAATCCACAATTGCTCTATAGGTATCACTGTCTTTGGGGAGGATTCTGACCGTTTCCCCCTGGTTAGCTTTGACGACAACGTTATTCAAATTTGCAACGTCCTTTATGACATCAAATAAGTCATTTAAGTTGCTAATATTGACAACTATTTGCGGTGGTTTTGGAGGGCCTTTAAGCTGATTACCAGAGCTCGTTGATTCTCCTTGAAGACACTGGTCTGTATTAACTGCTTCATAAAGGTGTTCATCCAGTTGGTCATTTCCAGCGTCTGCATCTACATTCATCCGAACTTCCTCATTATTACTATCACTTGGGATGTTCGTGTCAAGAATGGAAAATCTGTTGTTGGTGTTTGCCTGTTGGCTTGTAGTGGGGGGCAAGCCCAGGTCCCGGCCGCCGCTCCCTCGTTTAGATTTAGATGACAAAGTCTGATCGTTTTTTCTTTTGCCCGTTCTCCGTTTTTGAGCATCCAGAAGTCGTTCGGCAGCAGTGCGAAGTGTTTTTGCCTCAGTGTCGTCGGGGCATGTGGATATGGAGTTTTCTTGGCTATCAAAGCTTAGTGCAGGGCAGATACTGCTTATTGTAGCAGTTGCCATGGTGTAGGTGGTGTTGTTGGTGGCACTAGTGAATGTTACTGTTGTTGTGGTTTCTGTGCATGTATAGCGTTCAGCCTCTGAACGATACTCAGAACGAATCTCAGAAGGTAATTTGCCTGATATTAGAAGCATTCTCTCATGATCAGTCCGCTTATTTCTAAGCCGAGAGTCAGATGAACTATTCGCATTCATTATACCGTAGCTGATAAGCGAAGTTTTTATTGCCCCTCTTGTGCGGCTGTGCGCAGACTGAGGGGAATGTCTTGCCCGAAGGGCAGTGAATACAGTTGTAAAAACGTTCACAAATGTGTTTTTTGTTTTTGTCCAATTGCCGACACCGCACAAAGCAGCACCCGAATTTACGATGTATGCTATTTTTAGCACACAAGAGAATGCTCCGCTAAAGCAGAATAAAGAAAACAACTTTGCACAAGCGCGACACAACCGATCTCTATGAAAGTTGATTCGAGACTCGAGAAACAGGCTGTTGCAAATTAAGGGCAGTCCCATCCGGAGGCTTGGATGAATCTGGACAAGGTGCCCGGTTTGATTTCGTACAGGTCCGAAATGTCTGTGAGGAAAGCGGCCCCGAGAATACGAAGACGACGATTTACAAGGGCCGGGCAGTGGCAGAAGAAGTGGGGGACCGATTCCTCCTCTTCCTCGTCGCGACAACTCCTGCAGAAGTCGTTATGAGGGATTGACAGTCTAGAGGCATGAGTGCCGAACTGCCAGTGTCCCGTAATGGCTCGAGTAACTGCAGAGCACTGTGCTCTGCTGAGCCTATACAGCTCGGCTGAGCGCTTCTTCGATCGATATGGCCATATCAATCTTGAGATTTTACAGGAAACGGTTTGCTGCCATCTCCTATTGGCATTTTGCTCGAACAATTCGTGCGTGAGGAGCCTGCACGTAGCCAGAGGCATCGCTACCTGCTTCCTCTCCATAAGGAGAGGAATTGTAGTACCCTGCCTTGCTAGCTCGTCGGCGGCGTCGTTCCCCTCGATGTCCCTGTGGCCTGGGACCCATATAAGGAAAAGGTCTAACTGATCTGCGATCTCGTGCAGAGACCTGCGGCAGTCATTTACAGTCGCTGAGTTCGACGATATTGAGCCTAGAGCTTTAATAGCTGCTTGGCTGTCCGAGAAAACGCACACTAAGTGCGTGTCTAGAAGTAGTTTGGAGACGATGGAAATGGCCTCCTTGATGGCTACAACCTCCGCTTGGAACACACTGCAGTGGTCCGGGAGCCTGAAGCAATGACTGATGTTCAGCTCGCTGCAGTAGACTCCGGCTCCCACGCGGCCGTCTAACTTTGAGCCATCAGTGTAGAAGTGAACCGCATTTGCGGGTCCTGGTTCGCCCATCTCCCACTCCTCCCTAAGTGGGATTGATACCTGGAAAGGCGTCGAGAGGTGATCACTAGGGACACAATAATCTGTCCTCTCTGGTAATTGCGGGTGTCTCGTCAGGATTCCCGAGTGCCCAACCGCGGACGCTTTCCACAGTCTGGCTTCTCTCATTCTGAGTGCGGAAAGTGTTGCCACTTTCTTTCCCATGAGATCTATGGGGAGGAGGTCCAGCACAGTATCCAGGGCTTCCCCTGGAGTAGTGCGTAGCCCGCCAGTTATGCATAGCTCTGCCATGCGTTGAACTCTGCTGAGTTTATTGAGGCATGTCCTTTTGTCTAAGGCTGGCCACCATACTACAGCTCCATAGAGCATGATCGGTCGTATGATGGTGGTGTAAAGCCACCGAACTATATAGGGGGTCATTCCCCATCTTAGTCCGATGGCTTTCCTGCAAATATAGAGGGCTACTGTTGCCTTCTTTACTCTATCCTCTATGCTCAATTTCCAATCGAGCTTTCTGTCGAGGATTAGACCAAGATACTTGGCGTTGTTGCTGAAGATTAGCGCTTCCCCACATAGTCTTGGGGGAATCAGTGCCGGAACTTTGTACTTCCTAGTGAAGAGCACCAGTTCCGTTTTAGACGGGTTGACGCCTAGACCGCATTTGTCTGCCCATTTTGACATCTTCATGAGAGTGCTTGTCAGGCACTCACACAGCGTCTGCGGGAATTTACCCGAGAATGCTATAGCAACATCGTCCGCATACGCCACCACGCGGCAGCCATCCCCCTCTATCTCCCGCAGCAGTTCGTTCACTGCCACGTTCCATAGGAGGGGCGAGAGGACTCCGACCTGCGGGGTGCCTCTACTGACAAATCTGGTGGACGTTGACGTCCCCAGTGATGCCTCAACCGTCCTGCATTGTAGCATCTGATCGATCAGGCTCACCGTCCGGGAGTCAACGCCCAGGTCCGTCAGTGCACCCGTGATGGCGGTCGGGAGAATGTTATTAAAGGCGCCTTCTATGTCGAGGAAGGCTACCAGGGTGTACTCCTTACAGTTGAGGGACGCTTCTATGATCGATGTGATCGTGTGTAGGGCCGTTTCGGTGGATCTTCCTTTCCGATAGGCATGCTGGGAGTCTGAGAATAGACTAGGCGGAATATTTACCGTGAGATGCATCCCCAAAAGCCGTTCCATCGTCTTCAGAAGGACGGACGATAGACTTATGGGTCTGAAATCTTTTGGGGCAGTGTGCAAGGGCTTGCCTGCCTTGGGGATGAAGACGACTTTGGTGTGAAGCCAGGTTTCCGGGATATATCCATGGGAGAAGATTCCCTCGTTTTGTCTTTTCTTCTCATATGTCCGTAATGGGACATTTGATAGCTGATCGTCAGAAGAGCTGGTCTCGGAATACGCCATAAAAGCTGGCTTGAGCCTGTCGTTTGAAATAGCTGTCTCTTTTCCATTAATGCGGATAGTGAACACCCGGTCTGATGACTTGGATATAATCGGGTATGGTCCTGTGTACGGCGGCTCCAAGGGTTTTTTTACAGCATCAGTCCGGACAAAGACATGAGAACAATTGTGAATATCCTTAAGCAGGAAGAGTTTGCGCTTGATGTGATGCGAAGCTGGATTTGGCTTCACCACCTGCATTCTTCTCCTGAACTGGCCTGCAAAGTCGAGTGGTTCCGACGGCACATCCACTTCGTAAAAGTATTCGTTGGGAAGACGTAACGTACACCCATATAGCATCTCTGCTGCTGATGCCTTAATGTCCTCCTTGAAGCACGTGCGGAGGCCCAATGACGGTTGGAAGCAGCTTGATCCATGGTATATCCGGTTGGCACATCAAGGAGGCTTTCATGGACCTGTGCCAACGCTCGATCATGCCATTTGACTGGCTTCCCAGCATATTCGCCAGAGACTTAAAAAGTGCAGACTCGAATTGAGTACCTTGATCGGTTGTAATAGTCAATGGGCATCCAAAACGCGATATCCATCGCGACGATATTGCTTCACATATGGTCTCTGGAGTCATATCCTTCAGCGGCACAGCCTCCGGCCAGCAGGAAAAACGGTCAATCATTGTCAGACAATATCTGTATCCGTCAACCAAGGGCATCACAACAATGTCTAGATGTATGTGATCAAACCTGCCATCGGGGACGGTGATCTTTTCCGGAATCAGAGCGTTGTGCTTATGAATTTTGGCTCGTTGGCACGGAAGGCATTTCCTCGACCACTCCAGAACGTTCTTACGCATTGACGGCCAAACGGCCAAACGAAGCTTCCGTTATGCGTGCACTTTGTTCGAAGATCAATGACCAACGAATTAGAAGATCATTGTGCCGAAAAAATGTAAAATGCGATAACAAACGAGATAACACAATAAACTGAACTTTTTTTAAGCTGTACTTTTATTGATTCTTGATGCACTTTGTAAATTTTTAGAAATTTAGGGCATTATGACACTAATTTTTGTGTCACTTTATGACGTAGCACTCGTGGGCGTGAACACTCAAAATTTCACGAAAATCGGTAGAGCCATTTCGGAGGAGTTTGGCAACAAAGACCTCCCAAAAAAAGGACATAGGTACCCAAAGAGTGGTCTGATCGGGATAAAAAATAGATGTTGGACGATGTCACATCAACCGATAAGCACACAAAATCTAGCCATTTCGGCGGAATTTAGCAAAAAAGCTTGTGACAAGAGAATTTTATATACTAGAAATATAAAAAAGGGTGGGTATGGGGAAATAAGGCCCAACCATAGCCGACGCGAAAAGAAACGTACCGGCCATGAAAGAGTAGCGCGGCGAAACGACCAAGGAAAAGAGCGGGATAACGGGACCGGGCAATAGAGCGGGAGCAGCGATGGAGAGCACAAGTACCGTACGGCGGAACGGCGAGAAGTGCAACGAAGGCATGGCAGCTTCAGAAAATGGTGCCATCGATCATTTGGAGGCAGCAGAACCATCCGATGCTGCCGAGATTTCTTGAGGAGCAAGCAGCCGGCGTGCAGGAGGGCCACCGCCAGCAACGGGAGGAGCCCTTGCGTGATGTGCTGTGGACTCGAAGGAGCGAGTCGCCGGAGCTGGAAATCATGGCGTCAACATATGGGACCCCAGAGCCGGCCACCCGAGACACGTAGTCGTCACCGGGAACACCACAGAGCACGCGGACAATACAGATGTCGGCTGGGGGATGCGGGACGGAGGACTCCGATGACAGCGACGTGGTGCTGGTGTCGATACAGCCAGTACTGTCGCGGGAAAACCTGGAGGCACGGGTGGCGTTGGAGAAGAGGCAGGGTCAGGAGGCGAGGCGGGACGCGGCGTTGTTAGGAATGGTCATCCGATCGGTGGAGCGCTACCTGCGGGAGAGGGTACGAGAGGGTGCTGGGAATGCAGAGAAGCCATCACCGCAGCGGCCGGCATAAGAGCCGCCCCAGCCAGCGACGGAGTAGGCGCAGCAGCCGACGCAGCAACGCACGCCGCAGAACAACGCCGACGCAAACGCAGCCCAAGCCAAGTACGACGCTGCAGGCAGCGCAGTCTGGATGGGAGTCGAAGCAGAGTCGCCAGCAGCCAGCGCTACAGGAGCCCACGTCGACGCGCGCGTAGCCAGAGCATTCAGCGGAGCTGGTGGCAGAGCCATCGATACACAGTGGCGATTTCGACGAAAAGAGGTGGCAAAAGTCTGAGTTTTTTCTAGCGCTTTGGATACAATAAATACAATAATTTTCCATTTTCCGGCTATCACAGCTCTTAAATCCCATACAAAATCATATTTTGACCGTTTTTCGTGCGAGTTTGTGACAGGTAAATCGGTATAGATGCCAAACGGCTCCGAAGCGCAGAAAGGGCTTTTAGACTTAGGTAATAAATAGTTCAATGAACATATACAAAAAAATCTCGGAAAAATGTAGGGATATATTTTTGTACAGTCCAGACAAAGTTGAAAAACTGCTCAAAAGTTAGGTACAAAATGAATCCATATGCTCAGGTACACTCATTATTAGAATTATTTTTCATTTCGCGCTACCTCTATTATGTTGTTGGTTATGAATGAATATGCACGCTAGTATTTCTACCTTTAACTGTCTTTTTGACCAGGTTTTGCATGCAAGAATTAGATATATGGAGTTCATTTTAAAATTTTCATATACCATTCCGCGAGGGGGAGAATCTTTTGACAACAGCACGCCAGCGAAGGAAATACAAAAGACTAGGAACAATATTATTCAAGAAAAATTCGTAGACAAACTATTAATAAAGGTGGACTGCCCTAAACAAGGATTTGGAAACACAAACGATGGCAACTCATCTCGGACATTACTTGAGAAAAACGAAATTAGGTTAGGTTAGGTAGAGGCGGCTGCCAAGCTCGCTCGGAGCCCGGCACACATAGGCCGGTTTCGGCCCGTTGTGATACCGCTTGGGATCATTCCCTCCCTGCAGTGAGATTTCATTTCAACAGTTGTCGCATCCAGATGCTCTTATAAAGTTTGCGATCTTTCTGGGACATAGCGTGGACATCTCCGAGATGTCGTTCAGAAAGGCGGAGCCCAAGTGATGCAGCCTCCTTCTGCTGAGAGCTGGACAGGAACAGATCAGGTGTTCCACTGTCTCCTCCTCGTCCTCGTCTCTGCAGCTGCGGCAGAAATCATTGTATGGGGCACCCAGACTGCTTGCGTGGGTGCCCACTAGCCAGTGTCCTGTGAGGGAACCTATGACTGCGCTGCACCTTTCCCTGCCTAGTTTGCAGAGCTCTGCGGTGCGCTTCTTATCTATGATCGGCCATGTTTGCCGAGCTGTGCGACAACGTGGCCCTATTTGCCACTTGTTGTCTGTCAGTCGCATGTACTGCTCTTTTATGATGAGCTTGCAGATATCCTCCTTATCTTGGAGAAGGGGAGTCGTAGTACCAGATCTGGCCAGCTCGTCCGCTATGCAGTTGCCCTCGATGTCCCTGTGGCCTGGGACCCATATAAGTCTGATAGCAAATTGCTGAGCCATCTCGTGAAGAGATCTGCGGCACTTCGCCATAGTAGCCGAGCTCGAGGAGATCGCGTTAAGTGATCTGATCGCAGCTTGGCTATCGCTGTAGATGTTTAGATTGGTTGCCGTGGTGGTAACCGTGTGAAGGCAGTACAGAGCCTCCCTGATTGCTGTAACTTCCGCTTGGAAGACGCTACAGTGATCCGGAAGCCTGAAAGATTGCCTTATGTTTAGCTGTTCAGAGTAGATTCCTCCTCCAAACCTGCCATCCAGCTTTGAGCCATCCGTGAAGATGCTTATGGCCCGTCTGGGCCGGGGAGTCCCTCGAGCCATTCGTCTCTATGAGGGATGATTGTGCTGAATGGAGTCTCCGTGTGCTCCCTTGGAACTTGATAGTCCGTTCTTGCTGGGACCATGTTGTTTTTATTTAGTATAGATGAGTGACCTATGTGTTGAGGTACCCTTCCACCTTACAGGTATTCCATGCTGTAGAGCCGGTTGGGCCAGGCCTTTGGGCCGCTGCCTTTCCGTGCTTGGGATTGCTCCCGGTTGGCATTTGGGGAGCGCCACACTCATTTGTTTTTTTGGTTTTTATTTTTGTTGTTGTACATCTTGTTCCCACGAGATGCAGAGAAGGGGAAAGGTCATCCCGGGCAGAGATCTACGTTGCCCGGGTAAGGCATCATTAGAGCAGGGGGCTGCCAAGTCCCTGAGCCCTCCGTTAGCGACTGGGCTAGTTTTTATACCGGCCCCCCAGCCAGGCTGACTCTCGGCACGGGTCGAGTAACACACTTAGTCCGGCCCGGTGTGAGGTGGGTGTGGGGCTTGGGATGTGGGTAGGTATCGTGTATGGATGGTAGTGTGTGAGCTACTTATTGAGGCGGCACCACAAGCGCATCGTCAGTGCTGCTACCTAGCTAACACCCGCTGGCTGTCCGGGACTGCTTATTTCGGTACTCTCCCGTGAGGGATTCCCGCTTATTCGCAGCTGACCTACCGAGGTGGGCCGTTCGCTACCCGCAACCCGCGACCCGTCCGGTGGCCTCGGCTAGGCCCCCTTTGAGCTACCTCACGAGCTACCTCACGAGCTCATCAGACCAGAAACACGAAATTACTGCAGAAATAAATGGGGTGGATAATGACATCAAAAGCTAAGGTGTTTGGTGAATATGCCTCGAAGACTGCAGAGCTGATACTGGAAAAATATCCTGAAAAGAAGCTAACTCCCACGCTTCATAAAATTCTGGCACATGGTCAAATTTTAATTGAACATCAGAGCCCACCAATTAGAAAGATGTCAGAGGAAGCCCAGGAAACGAGAAACAAAGATTACAAAAACAGGAATATGAATACGTGCAAGACATCACGAATTAAGGAAAACCAAAACCTTTTCAACATGTTTGCAGCATCCATATATTTCATCCATTAGATATGTGAGATCACAAATTAAATGAGCAAGCAGTTATTCTTCAGAAATGATAAGTTTATTAGATATTCCTCCCACTAAACAGGAAGTAGAGGATTATTTTACAGAAATAAAAAAAACAACAATTTTTCAAAATAAAAAAAATTGTTTCCTTGTTTTAAATTTATTTAAATTAGGTTAAGTTGATAAATAAATAAAAAATAGTATATTATAGTAAAAACCAGCATTAAAAGTACTTTATCGATAAAAAAAAAAATAAATAAAAATAGAGCATTTTACATAGGAAAATATGCATCGGCAACAAAGTTCAACTTTAACCCATTATTGTGAAGCTTTTAGACACAGTAGCATAATTTACTTAAGCAGACTATATTTTGAAAGATTTTTCTTTAAAATGCAGTTTTTTTCATGAAGATATTTTTATTTGTTCAGAAGTTATTAATTTAGCTAGCTGAAACGCGGAAATCGCCACTGTGCGACGTCCCGGAAGCCCTTCTCGGGAGCAAGTTCCACCCTCCAGAGCATGGGCAACAAAGGAAGGCAAGGAGTAACTCAAGCGGATGGACTATCGGCGAGGACGGCAGGCAGAGGCAGAGGCCCGGCTGAAAGCCCGACGGCAGCGCCGCCAGGAGTCCCGCCAGCGACGCGAGGAAGAACATTGCTGTCACGAAGAAGAGCGTCAACGGATGGAGGAGCAGAGGACAAGAGAGGTGGCCCGGCGGATGGAGGCCGTAATGCAAGAAGCCCGAGCAGTCCTGCGACGCCACGCAGATGCCGAGGCCCGCCGAGCAGTGGCGGAGGCAAGCGAGGCGCAGGAGACAGGCCAAGAGGAAGCACTGCCGCCGCCGCTGACGCTCACACGGGTGAAGGCATTGACGGAACTGACTGACAATGGGCCGGCACAGCGCCCACCGACGCCGCAACCACCGTGGAAGCAGACTGCTCAGCAGTAGCCGCCACAGCAGTAGCCACAGTCGGCGCAGCAGCAGCCAGAACAGCAGAGGCCAGAACCACAGCAGCCAACGCAGCAGCAGCCGGCAGGAGGAGCGAGAGCCGGAGCCACAGCCACAATGGCAGGGGCCCGAGAGAGCGGTGTGCGGGCCGTTCGTTTCGCAGAGCGTTCATACGGCGGTCAGGGAGCGGATGCTATGGCATCAGCAAACCATTCACATCACGTGGGCGTCGGGGCCGTCACTGCGGGAGGCAGGCGAGCGGAAGCTGTGGTAGAGGAGCCGATGAGCAGAAGTCGATGCAGCAGCAGAGGTCACAGCAGAAGCCGACGCAGCAGCGTCCGATGCGGGTCGACCGGTAACTGGGGAGCCCGCGCCTCCGTGCCAGGGTGAGCCCAGCGGGATGAAGGACCAGGAGGCGGAGCCGCCAAAAAGGGAGGAAGGAAGACAAACGCGGCCTGCGACGCCGGCAGTGGAGCCAGTGACGCTGGCGGCAGAGACGACGACGCGGGAGACGGAGCCAACGCTACGGAAGGTGGGCCTTGGAACGCGGCCCCTGGGTCTGGCCCGCACCATCGAGCACTCAGGAGCGGCCGGGACTGGTACGGCAGGCATCGTGCCCCGAGCCCCCGGCGGCGGGGGGCCCATAGCGGAGACCACACAAGAAAACAGAAAAAAAAATAATAAAATAATAAAAAATCGGCGACGGAAATAGCGCGTTGAGGTGGGGACAGTCTGGCAGCAGAACCAGTCCCAGCCCCACTATCGGCTAGATCGTGTCGATAACCAACCATCGCTAGCCGCGCCGTCTCGTAAGCGTGGGAACCGATCGAGAGGAAGCGAACCGGCTCAGAATGGTCAGCCGACAGAGGGCACCAGAGGAGGGACAGTTTTGGCGCATTGGCCAATGTACGCTTGAGTTCTTATTATGAATCTTTATTAATTATTATTTAAACTACATTTATTGTGCTTAGCGTCGAAGTATGATCTCAAGATGCCAGACCGCTTGGCCAAGTCGCCGGTGTTGCCACACCAGCGAACGACTCTAAGATCAGTGTTGCTGAGGGGCTGCGATCCGGGCTGCCACAGTACTCCCCCTAGAAAAGTTACAAATCTTCAGTTTTGTCTTTTCTTCTCATATGTCCGTAATGGGACATTTGATAGCTGATCGTCAGAAGAGCTGGTCTCGGAATACGCCATAAAAGCTGGCTTGAGCCTGTCGTTTGAAATAGCTGTCTCTTTTCCATTAATGCGGATAGTGAACACCCGGTCTGATGACTTGGATATAATCGGGTATGGTCCTGTGTACGGCGGCTCCAAGGGTTTTTTTTACAGCATCAGTCCGGACAAAGACATGAGAACAATTGTGAATATCCTTAAGCAGGAAGAGTTTGCGCTTGATGTGATGCGAAGCTGGATTTGGCTTCACCACCTGCATTCTTCTCCTGAACTGGCCTGCAAAGTCGAGTGGTTCCGACGGCACATCCACTTCGTAAAAGTATTCGTTGGGAAGACGTAACGTACACCCATATAGCATCTCTGCTGCTGATGCCTTAATGTCCTCCTTGAAGCACGTGCGGAGGCCCAATGACGGTTGGAAGCAGCTTGATCCATGGTATATCCGGTTGGCACATCAAGGAGGCTTTCATGGACCTGTGCCAACGCTCGATCATGCCATTTGACTGGCTTCCCAGCATATTCGCCAGAGACTTAAAAAGTGCAGACTCGAATTGAGTACCTTGATCGGTTGTAATAGTCAATGGGCATCCAAAACGCGATATCCATCGCGACGATATTGCTTCACATATGGTCTCTGGAGTCATATCCTTCAGCGGCACAGCCTCCGGCCAGCAGGAAAAACGGTCAATCATTGTCAGACAATATCTGTATCCGTCAACCAAGGGCATCACAACAATGTCTAGATGTATGTGATCAAACCTGCCATCGGGACGGTGATCTTTTCCGGAATCAGAGCGTTGTGCTTATGAATTTTGGCTCGTTGGCACGGAAGGCATTTCCTCGACCACTCCAGAACGTTCTTACGCATTGACGGCCAAACGGCCAAACGAAGCTTCCGTTATGCGTGCACTTTGTTCGAAGATCAATGACCAACGAATTAGAAGATCATTGTGCCGAAAAAATGTAAAATGCGATAACAAACGAGATAACACAATAAACTGAACTTTTTTTAAGCTGTACTTTTATTGATTCTTGATGCACTTTGTAAATTTTTAGAAATTTAGGGCATTATGACACTAATTTTTGTGTCACTTTATGACGTAGCACTCGTGGGCGTGAACACTCAAAATTTCACGAAAATCGGTAGAGCCATTTCGGAGGAGTTTGGCAACAAAGACCTCCCAAAAAAAGGACATAGGTACCCAAAGAGTGGTCTGATCGGGATAAAAAATAGATGTTGGACGATGTCACATCAACCGATAAGCACACAAAATCTAGCCATTTCGGCGGAATTTAGAAAAAAAGCTTGTGACAAGAGAATTTTATATACTAGAAATATAAAAAAGGGTGGGTATGGGGAAATAAGGCCCAACCATAGCCGACGCGAAAAGAAACGTACCGGCCATGAAAGAGTAGCGCGGCGAAACGACCAAGGAAAAGAGCGGGATAACGGGACCGGGCAATAGAGCGGGAGCAGCGATGGAGAGCACAAGTACCGTACGGCGGAACGGCGAGAAGTGCAACGAAGGCATGGCAGCTTCAGAAAATGGTGCCATCGATCATTTGGAGGCAGCAGAACCAACCGATGCTGCCGAGATTTCTTGAGGAGCAAGCAGCCGGCGTGCAGGATGGCGGTGGCCCGCAACGGGAGGAGCCCTTGCGTGATGTGCTGTGGACTCGAAGGAGCGAGTCGCCGAAGCTGGAAATCATGGCATCAACATTTGGGACCCCAGAGCCGGCCACCCGAGACACGTAGTCGTCACCGGGAACACCGCAGAGCACGCGGACAATACAGATGTCGGCTGGGGGATGCGGGACGGAGGACTCCGATGACAGCGACGTGGTGCTGGTGTCGATACAGCCAGTACTGTCGCGGGAAAACCTGGAGGCACGGGTGGCGTTGGAGAAGAGGCAGGGTCAGGAGGCGAGGCGGGACGCGGCGTTGTTAGGAATGGTCATCCGATCGGTGGAGCGCTACCTGCGGGAGAGGGTACGAGAGGGTGCTGGAATGCAGAGAAGCCATCACCGCAGCGGCCGGCATAAGAGCCGCCCCAGCCAGCGACGGAGTAGGCGCAGCAACGCACGCCGCAGAACAACGCCGACGCAAACGCAGCCCAAGCCAAGTACGACGCTGCAGGCAGCGCAGTCTGGATGGGAGTCGAAGCAGAGTCGCCAGCAGCCAGCGCTACAGGAGCCCACGTCGACGCGCGCGTAGCCAGAGCATTCAGCGGAGCTGGTGGCAGAGCCATCGATACACAGTGGCGATTTCGACGAAAAGAGGTGGCAAAAGTCTGAGTTTTTTCTAGCGCTTTGGATACAATAAATACAATAATTTTCCATTTTCCGGCTATCACAGCTCTTAAATCCCATACAAAATCATATTTTGACCGTTTTTCGTGCGAGTTTGTGACAGGTAAATCGGTATAGATGCCAAACGGCTCCGAAGCGCAGAAAGGGCTTTTAGACTTAGGTAATAAATAGTTCAATGAACATATACAAAAAAAATCTCGGAAAAATGTAGGGATATATTTTTGTAAAGTCCAGACAAAGTTGAAATACTGCTCAAAAGTTAGGTACAAAATGAATCCATATGCTCAGGTACACTCATTATTAGAATTATTTTTCATTTCGCGCTACCTCTATTATGTTGTTGGTTATGAATGAATATGCACGCTAGTATTTCTACCTTTAACTGTCTTTTTGACCAGGTTTTGCATGCAAGAATTAGATATATGGAGTTCATTTTAAAATTTTCATATACCATTCCGCGAGGGGAGAATCTTTTGACAACAGCACGCCAGCGAAGGAAATACAAAAGACTAGGAACAATATTATTCAAGAAAAATTCGTAGACAAACTATTAATAAAGGTGGACTGCCCTAAACAAGGATTTGGAAACACAAACGATGGCAACTCATCTCGGACATTACTTGAGAAAAACGAAATTAGGTTAGGTTAGGTAGAGGCGGCTGCCAAGCTCGCTCGGAGCCCGGCACACATAGGCCGGTTTCGGCCCGTTGTAATACCGCTTGGGATACCCTCCCTGCAGTGAGATTTCATGTCAACAGTTGTCGCATCCAGATGCTCTTATAAAGTTTGCGATCTTTCTGGACATAGCGTGGACATCTCCGAGATGTCGTTCAGAAAGGCGGAGCCCAAGTGATGCAGCCTCCTTCTGCTGAGAGCTGGACAGGAACAGATCAGGTGTTCCACTGTCTCCTCCTCGTCCTCGTCTCTGCAGCTGCGGCAGAAATCATTGTATGGGGCACCCAGACTGCTTGCGTGGGTGCCCACTAGCCAGTGTCCTGTGAGGGAACCTATGACTGCGCTGCACCTTTCCCTGCCTAGTTTGCAGAGCTCTGCGGTGCGCTTCTTATCTATGATCGGCCATGTTTGCCGAGCTGTGCGACAACGTGGCCCTATTTGCCACTTGTTGTCTGTTAGTCGCATGTACTGCTCTTTTATGATGAGCTTGCAGATATCCTCCTTATCTTGGAGAAGGGGAGTCGTAGTACCAGATCTGGCCAGCTCGTCCGCTATGCAGTTGCCCTCGATGTCCCTGTGGCCCGGGACCCATATAAGTCTGATAGCAAATTGCTGAGCCATCTCGTGAAGAGATCTGCGGCACTTCGCCATAGTAGCCGAGCTCGAGGAGATCGCGTTAAGTGATCTGATCGCAGCTTGGCTATCGCTGTAGATGTTTAGATTGGTTGCCGTGGTGGTAACCGTGTGAAGGCAGTACAGAGCCTCCCTGATTGCTGTAACTTCCGCTTGGAAGACGCTACAGTGATCCGGAAGCCTGAAAGATTGCCTTATGTTTAGCTGTTCAGAGTAGATTCCTCCTCCAAACCTGCCATCCAGCTTTGAGCCATCCGTGAAGATGCTTATGGCCCGTCTGGGCCGGGGAGTCCTCGAGCCATTCGTCTCTATGAGGGATGATTGTGCTGAATGGAGTCTCCGTGTGCTCCCTTGGAACTTGATAGTCCGTTCTTGCTGGGACCATGTTGTTTTTATTTAGTATAGATGAGTGACCTATGTGTTGAGGTACCCTTCCACCTTACAGGTATTCCATGCTGTAGAGCCGGTTGGGCCAGGCCTTTGGGCCGCTGCCTTTCCGTGCTTGGGATTGCTCCGGTTGGCATTTGGGGAGCGCCACACTCATTTGTTTTTTTGGTTTTTATTTTTGTTGTTGTACATCTTGTTCCCACGAGATGCAGAGAAGGGGAAAGGTCATCCCGGGCAGAGATCTACGTTGCCCGGTAAGGCATCATTAGAGCAGGGGGCTGCCAAGTCCTGAGCCCTCCGTTAGCGACTGGGCTAGTTTTTATACCGGCCCCCCAGCCAGGCTGACTCTCGGCACGGGTCGAGTAACACACTTAGTCCGGCCGGTGTGAGGTGGGTGTGGGGCTTGGGATGTGGGTAGGTATCGTGTATGGATGGTAGTGTGTGAGCTACTTATTGAGGCGGCACCACAAGCGCATCGTCAGTGCTGCTACCTAGCTAACACCCGCTGGCTGTCCGGGACTGCTTATTTCGGTACTCTCCCGTGAGGGATGCCCGCTTATTCGCAGCTGACCTACCGAGGTGGGCGTTCGCTACCCGCAACCTGGCCTCGGCTAGGCCCCTTTGAGCTACCTCACGAGCTCATCAGACCAGAAAAACCAAATTACTGCAGAAATAAATGGGGTGGATAATGACATCAAAAGCTAAGGTGTTTGGTGAATATGCCTCGAAGACTGCAGAGCTGATACTAGAAAAATATCCTGAAATGAAGCTAACTCCACGCTTCATAAAATTCTGGCACATGGTCAAATTGTAATTGAACATCAGAGCCCACCAATTAGAGAGATGTCAGAGGAAGCCCAGGAAACGAGAAACAAAGATTACAAAAACAGGAATATGAATACGTGCAAGACATCACGAATTAAGGAAACCAAAACCTTTTCAACATGTTTGCAGCATCCATATATTTCATCCATTAGATATGTGAGATCACAAATTAAATGGCAAGCAGTTATTCTTCAGAAATGATAAGTTTATTAGATATTCCTCCACTAAACAGGAAGTAGAGGATTATTTTACAGAAATAAAGAAAACAACAATTTTTCAAAATAAAAAAAATTGTTTCCTTGTTTTAAATTTATTTAAATTAGGTTAAGTTGATAAATAAATAAAAAATAGTATATTATAGTAAAAACCAGCATTAAAAGTACTTTATCGATAAAAAAAATAAAATAAATAAAAATAGAGCATTTTACATAGGAAAATATGCATCGGCAACAAAGTTCAACTTTAACCCATTATTGTGAAGCTTTTAGACACAGTAGCATAATTTACTTAAGCAGACTATATTTTGAAAGATTTTTCTTTAAAATGCAGTTTTTTTCATGAAGATATTTTTATTTGTTCAGAAGTTATTAATTTAGCTAGCTGAAACGCGGAATTCCCACTGTGCGACGCGGAAGCCCTTCTCGGGAGCAAGTTCCACCCTCCAGAGCATGGGCAACAAAGGAAGGCAAGGAGTAACTCAAGCGGACATCCAGGCTCTGTGGCAGGAGCGGATGGACTATCGGCGAGGACGGCAGGCAGAGGCAGTGGCCCGGCTGAAGGCCCGACGGCAGCGCCGCCAGGAGTCCGCCAGCGACGCGAGGAAGAACATTGCTGTCACGAAGAAGAGCGTCAACGGATGGAGGAGCAGAGGACAAGAGAGGTGGCCGGCGGATGGAGGCCGTAATGCAAGAAGCCGAGCAGTCCTGCGAAGCACGCAGATGCCGAGGCCGCCGAGCAGTGGCGGAGGCAAGCGAGGCGCAGGAGACAGGCCAAGAGGAAGCACTGCCGCGCCGCTGACGCTCACACGGGTGAAGGCATTGACGGAACTGACTGACAATGGGCCGGCACAGCGCCATCGACGCCGCAACCACCGTGGAAGCAGACTGCTCAGCAGGAGCCGCACAGCAGTAGCCACAGTCGGCGCAGCAGCAGCCAGAACAGCAGAGGCCAGAACCACAGCAGCAACGCAGCAGCAGCCGGCAGGAGGAGCGAGAGCCGGAGCCACAGCCACAATGGCAGGGGCCGAGAGCGGTGTGCGGGCCGTTCGTTTCGCAGAGCGTTCATACGGCGGTCAGGGAGCATATGCTATGGCATCAGCAAACATTCACATCACGTGGGCGTCGGGGCCGCACTGCGGGAGGCAGGCGAGCGGAAGCTGTGGTAGAGGAGCCGATGAGCAGAAGTCGATGCAGCAGCAGAGGTCACAGCAGAAGCCGACGCAGCAGCGTCCGATGCGGGTCGACCGGTAACTGGGAGCCCGCGCCTCCGTGCCAGGGTGAGCCCAGCGGGATGAAGGACCAGGAGGCGGAGCCGCCAAAAGGGAGGAAGGAAGACAAACGCGGCCTGCGACGCCGGCAGTGGAGCCAGTGATGCTGGCGGCAGAGACGACGACGCGGGAGACGGAGCCAACGCTACGGAAGGTGGCCTTGGAAACGCGGCCCCGGGCGGAGGGGGGGCCCATAGCGGAGACCACACAAGAAAAAAAGGAAAAAATAATAAAAAATCGGCGACGGAAATAGCGCGTTGAGGTGGGGGACAGTCTGGCAGCAGAACCAGTCCAGCCCCACTATCGGCTAGATCGTGTCGATAACCAACCATCGCTAGCCGCGCCGTCTCGTAAGCGTGGAACCGATCGAGAGGAAGCGAACCGGCTCAGAATGGTCAGCCGACAGAGGCACCAGAGGAGGGACAGTTTTGGCGCATTTGGCCAATGTACGCTTGAGTTCTTATTATGAATCTTTATTAATTATTATTTAAACTACATTTATTGTGCTTAGCGTCGAAGTATGATCTCAAGATGCCAGACCGCTTGGCCAAGTCGCCGGTGTTGCACACCAGCGAACGACTCTAAGATCAGTGTTGCTGAGGGGCTGCGATCCGGGCTGCCACAGTACTCCCCTAGAAAAGTTACAAATCTTCAGTTTTGTCTTTTCTTCTCATATGTCCGTAATGGGACATTTGATAGCTGATCGTCAGAAGAGCTGGTTCGGAATACGCCATAAAAGCTGGCTTGAGCCTGTCGGTTTGAAATAGCTGTCTCTTTTCCATTAATGCGGATAGTGAAACCCGGTCTGATGACTTGGATATAATCGGGTATGGTCCTGTGTACGGCGGCTCCAAGGGTTTTTTTACAGCATCAGTCCGGACAAAGACATGAGAACATTGTGAATATCCTTAAGCAGGAAGAGTTTGCGCTTGATGTGATGCGAAGCTGGATTTGGCTTCACCACCTGCATTCTCTCCTGAACTGGCCTGCAAAGTCGAGTGGTTCCGACGGCACATCCACTTCGTAAAAGTATTCGTTGGGAAGACGTAACGTACACCATATAGCATCTCTGCTGCTGATGCCTTAATGTCCTCCTTGAAGCACGTGCGGAGGCCAATGACGGTTGGAAGCAGCTTGATCCATGGTTATCCGGTTGGCACATCAAGGAGGCTTTCATGGACCTGTGCCAACGCTCGATCATGCCATTTGACTGGCTTCCCAGCATATTCGCCAGAGACTTAAAGAGTGCAGACTCGAATTGAGTACCTTGATCGGTTGTAATAGTCAATGGGCATCCAAAACGCGATATCCATCGCGACGATATTGCTTCACATATGGTCTCTGGAGTCATATCCTTCAGCGGCACAGCCTCCGGCCTACAGGAAAAACGGTCAATCATTGTCAGACAATATCTGTATCCGTCAACCAAGGGCATCACAACAATGTCTAGATGTATGTGATCAAACCTGCCATCGGGGACGGTGATCTTTTCCGGAATCAGAGCGTTGTACTTATGAATTTTGGCTCGTTGGCACGGAAGGCAATTCCTCGACCACTCCAGAACGTTCTTACGCATTGACGGCCAAACGTACTTCCGAGAGATTTGTTTGAGAGTTGACCTGCCACTTGGGTGAGACAGTCCGTGTACGTTTGAAAATACATGGAATCGCAAAGATTAAGGAATATATGGTCGAGTCGTTCCCGTTGCCATGTCGCAATAGATGATGTCCTCGTCAACTGGAATTTCTTGTAGGTTTAAAGACGTTTCTCCATTTAAAATGTCAGGCAATTCGATGTCCGTTGCCTGAGCAGTTTCAATAGCTTTAGTATCCAGAGTCGTCGGCATGGTGATGGCGTTAATCCTGGAGAGGGCATCGGCAACTACGTTGTCAGTGCCACTCACGTGCACGATTGCAGTGGAGTGTTGGGATATAAGACCCAGCTGCCGCAGTTGTCTCTCCAATGCTTTTTCTGGCTTCTGGTTGAAGGCATATATCAGTGGCTAGTGATTAGTTTTGATCACAAAGATCCTAGCCTCTAACATGTGCTTGAAGTACTTTATAGCCTCGTAAATCGATAACAGCTCTCTATCATATGTGCTGTACTTCTTTCAGTTGCACTGAGTGTTTTGGAGAGGAAACCAAAGAAGAAACTGCATCAAGACTGCGGTGAGCGAGGGTTGCGGCGTTAGCTATACTATTTTTGCATTTTTTAAATGCTTTAATCGAGCTTGGCGTCCACTGCACTGGCCGTTTGTCGTTCTTCTTCATGTTACGTGTCAAGTCGTTGAGTGGCGCCTTTATTTCCGATGCATGAGGTATGCAGCGGCGGTAATAGTTAACTATACCGAGAAAACGACCTAATTCGCAAATCGTTTGTGGCTGAGTGTACTCAGTAATTGCCTTCACTCGATCCTCTGGAGGCTTAATTCCGTTGCCGTTGACTATGTATCTCAGGAATGTCACTTCAGCTTGTGCGAAACAGCACTTCTTCTCGTTAATGCAAAGTTTATGCGATTTTAAGATTTGCAACACATTATCCACGTGTTGTCTGTGCTCATCCATTGAGTTGGACATTATGAGAATGTTATCAATGTAACAAAACACGTATTCCACCGCTTGGAAAATCTGATCCATGAAGCGCTGGAACGTTTGTGTCGCATTTTTAAGTCCAAATGGCATTTTTACAAATTCAATTAGCCCACACGGTGTGCATACTGCTGTCTTTTCGATGTCCTCTTGGGCCATCGGTATTTGATAATATGCTCGTTCGAGGTCTAGTGTAGTGAAAATGTTTTTGCCATATAGACGGTCAGCGAATTCATGAATGTGGGGAATTGGGTAACGATCTGGAATGGTAATCGCATTGAGCTTGCGATAATCACCGCAGGCGCGCCATCCACCACTGGCTTTCGCTTCCATGTGCAACGGGCTGGCCCATGGACTTTTGGAGTATCTACAGATCTTGTTGTCGATTAGTTGATGTATCTGTTCTTTAGCTACAGACAGTTTCTCCCCCATCAGGCGCCTGGGTCGATGTGCTACGGGTGCTCCAGTTGTTGTTATGTAGTGGCGAACTGAAGGTGAATCTGATGAGTTCGTGTTGTCGAGTGTGCAGTTATCGGTGTGTCGGTCCTTGCCTTGATGCGTTTTGTCGATATTTGGCGAAGCAAAATCCTGCGAGATTAGAGATATGCTTGTGCCGTTGGTGAGACGTTGTTTCTTGATGTCAATAAGCAAATAGAACTGTGCTACATCAGCGATGACAAATGACCATTTAAACGAACGATCCAGGCCCAGGTCGAGTTCGAGGTCCTGATTTCCAAAGGTTCGAATGGTAGTCTGGTTTGCGGCATACAATTTCAGTTTGTCATCGCTTAGTTTTTTATCCGGAATCGATGAGAAAAATCCGACTAGTTTTTTATCTTGGATGTGCAGTCGGTGGTCGTGATTCACAGATAACTTGTCGCTGGTCGTTGAGATGCTACCGCCTACCAGCTGAGTTAGCGGTAGCATCTTTAGTTTAACTGCTGATAATATCGCCAGTCTGGCCGGCACTTGCGTGCGCGATCACCAAAAGTACTGTGGTAGTAACACAGGGATGCCTTGTTGCCATTATCATCTACGTTCGTGCCATGGGAAACCTTGGACTTTTTGGGATGTTGTGTTGTAGCTTATCTGTGTAAGAATGTGCAAAGCAGCAGCAACGTCTTTCAAATTCTGACTTTTGCTACTTACTGCATCGACGCTCTGCTGCATATGGTCAGCGGAATTGGGTTGAGTCGACATAACACACATGGAGTCGATGGCACTATTTTCGATCATCTTGTCGGCAATCTTTGCCAGCTTGTCCAGATCATTCTCCTCCCAAACCGAAATGAGCGGACGAATCGACACAGGCAACTCGGTGAGGAAGAGTTTTCGTATAACGGCTTCGCATCCACTAGCGGGTGCCAAGCGACGCAAGTGAAGCAAGATTTCAGATGGCTTCTTCCAGTCATGTCTCCACCCCGGAGCAGCCGTCTCATTTTTGAATCCTCTGACTCGCCGAAGGTTTCGAGCAGCCGGCGCTTCATTGCGTCGTACTTATTGACAGGCGGTGGGCGAGTAATGAGATCTTCGATTGCATGAACGGCGTCTCCCTCCAGTTGTATTGACACCAGGTCAAATTTGTGATCGTCGCGCACCACATTGTGCAAGTTAAGGAGACGCTCCAGTTGCGCGAACCAAAGCTGCGGATTGGATTTATTGAATTTTGGAATGATGATCTGAGCTAAATGTTGAGAGTTTGAGGCTGTTGGCTGTGCGGCTGCTGCTTGAAGCAGCTGCAGTTGCTCTCTTAACTCATTTAGTGTGGCCTCCGTGTTTGCCATGTTTGGTGCGTCGTAAAATTTTTCACAGTCTTCTGCCGTTTTGTCTTTGATCGAGGAACGCAATTTTATGCATTTGCGGTTGTTTTTTAACGTAGGGGTCACCACTTTGGCGCATTGGCCAATGTACGCTTGAGTTCTTATTATGGATCTTTATTAACTATTATTTAAACTAAATTTATTGTGCTTAGCGTCGAAGTAAGATCTCAAGATGCCAGACCGCTTGGCCAAGTCGCCGGTGTTGCCACACCAGCGAACGACTCTAAGATCAGTGTTGCTGAGGGGCTGCGATCTGGGCTGCCCCACAGTGTAGTTTGGCGGTCTGGCCGGGAATCGGCCGGCTTTAAAAGATGACGAAGAGGGCTTCGCTGGTGAAGAAAGGGGAAGTGTGAGGAATTGATATTCCTCACAAGGACTGAGGAAGGGTATAGGGCCAGCGTGGCGCGGCGAATTCGCCGGTCAGCGACCGGGGCGTGAAATGGAAGAGAACGCAAGGAGCAGACCGCTAAGCTACCGCAGTGAGAGAGAGGGGGACTGGCGGGATCGGGCCATATATGGTCACAAGATCACGCCACAGTGGGGATCCCATTACGAATGAAGTGGAAAGACGCGGAGTCACCGATGGAACCGAGAGAGGCACCGTTAAGGCAGGGCAGCTGCTCACAGGAGGCGAGTAACCGAGGAGGGAAACCCTTTGGGTGCGGAGCTGCGAGTGCGGACAAGGTGAACGCCGAGTCAGAGCCCAGCTGTGGCCTGTAGGAGCCTCACCGGGAAGTAGCCTCTGAGGTAGACGAGCGCCGCGTGCGCGTCGCTACGGAAGACACCCAGGTAACTCACTTGCTCGAGCCGTGTGCGGAGTTGAAAGGTCGGACGAGGCGGAGCCTTGTCAGAACCCCGAGCGGTGGCACCTGCGAAGGCAGGCCTAGGCGTAAGCCCCTCCGAGGGGATGAAGGGATAGGTTTACGAATACCGAATGTGATAGCCCGTAAGATAGAGTTAAGATACCAATAAAGCAGTATGCAAACCCCCCACGACATTATAAATTTGTTGCAGCGACCCTACCGACTGAGTCGCTGAGACTGCTGAGTCGGCCCAGCAGAATCAGTTGAAAAAGAACGTTTTGTTACAAACTTGTCTCTCATTAATGATGTTGCTAAAGAAAAGTATTGGAAAAACTTTAGATTTCTTTGACC